>NW_014577474.1:243556-248271 GCF_000485595.1 Priapulus caudatus
TGCGTGCGTGTGTGTTGCGGTGATATCGGTTTGCGTGCGTGCATGCGTCTTTGCGTGCGTGCGTGTGTGTTGCGGTGATATCGGTTTGCGTGCGTGCATGCGTCTTTGCGTGCGTGCGTGTGTGTTGCGGTGATATCGGTTTGCGTGCGTGCATGCGTCTTTGCGTGTGTGCATGCGTCTTTGCGTGCGTGCATGCGTCTCTGCGTGCGTGCGTGTGTGTTGCGGTGATATCGGTTTGCGTGCGTGCATGCGTCTTTGCGTGTGTGCATGCGCTTTGCGTGCGTGCATGAGTCTCTGCGTGCGTGCGTGTGTGTTGCGGTGATATCGGTTTGCGTGCGTGCATGCGTCTTTGCGTGTGTGCATGCGTCTTTGCGTGCGTACATGCGTCTTTGCGTGCGTGCGTGTGTGTTGCGGTGATATCGGTTTGCGTGCTTGCATTCATTCACTAAAGAGATATTAAAGTGGCATGGATTGCACCGCTATGAAAACTAATGCACTCGCTAACCTTTGAACTGATTCAGCCCAATTTTTGTCAATCATAATGTGCCTAATACGGCCTGGTAAACTTGTTTCTCATCTTTATACATGAGTATTTCTCTTGTCTCTATACATGAGTAAAAACTATCAGGAAAAAAAGTAGATGATGGTGCAACATGCCGGACCGTAATAGTCCACAGAGATATTCCATCTTTGATTGAAATGTTTCATCGTGGTCGATGATACTGACAATCATATGATTCAGATTTCGTTTTTAGTCTTGATAAATAAATAAATTTTTTCGTGCTACCAGTAGGTACTTGCAGCCAATATAATTAAAAGCATTTACTTTTCAAGTAGCTATGTAAGAGAAAATATTTTAACATATGGAACAGCGTCAATAGCTTAATTAAATTTCTAATGATTTCACAAGATTTTTTCAAGGAGCGACGTAACATTTCAACTCGCAGCTTTTTCTATGCGAGACTTTTCGTGCTTACTCTAAGCTTGTCTCCATGCAGTCGATTCTACAGAGGCTGGCGAGGGCCTGCTCTCAGTAGATATCTCCTGCAAAGGTCGCAAGGTCGAGTCGTTTGTGCGGCAGATGGGAGAGGGCATGTATGATGTGGAATTCACGCCCAAGGACAGTGCACCGCACATGGTCGAAATCACGTGGAACAACGAGGTCGTTGGCGGTACGTATAATATATACATTTATTATTGTTATGATTATTGGCGGTACATACGGTCGTTATTGCTGCGATCTCGCTGTTCCCTGCTCGCTCGTAATATGCGGTAGTGTTTCGATTCTGCGCACCACGTCATGCGCTTTTCTACGCAATCATTGTCATCCTGTCTCACATTTCGCAGTGCGATAAAAGACTCGACAATCACATTCACGCCGGGCCTGTTCATTTAAAATGGTGACATTAATGATACGTTAGCAGACATGAATGCAATCACGGCTACTAAATTCTGACAGGCTGGCTATGATTATAAGACATTACGTCATTGCATTTCGAAATCTGCTCGTCTGATGGCCACACCTCGTAGGAACTAATAACGTGAGTTAATTGCTCGGCTGCGTTTCTTAATGAATTTGTTTTTAATTGTGTTGTCGTTAAGTGCGTTCTTGCGGACGTCTCAAGTGTACTTGACATTTGTTTTCTGCTGTATTTTATTTAATTGGGTGCAAATTTAGTTGGAGACTCACTTTGCTTGTTTTTCCCCCTAACGCTCATGCCTGTATTAACCAGTAACCGCAGGTAATATTTTTTTTGCTTTTTTTTGCAAAATTTAATTTGCGCCTTAACATGCGCTTAATTTCGCCTACATATTTATTTGCTGCCTGGACTGAAAGTGTGCTTGCATTGAAACGTGGCTCGTCTATTTTCAATTTATATTCTCCACCCGTCGAACTACACCAACATGTTTAGTGATGCCCCATGACTTACTGGTTTATACATGCGTGTGTCCCAAGGTCAGAATCGGACAACCGAATTTTGCCATAAAAAAATGCTGTTCTCGCTTGAACTAAGGCTAATTAACAATTAATGTATTTCTGTTAATGATCGAGTTCTTTTGAAATATATTCTGCCAGCAGATTTGAAATCGGGAAAGAGTCGGACCTGTTTAGATCCAAGAGTGATATGTAAAGGCTGTTGCGAAGGTCAGAGTTCGTTTGGCATTATGCATGCACACTTTCACTAGCTGTCTCCTGCTATTAGCTAGCCTTGTAGACGTACACGTAATTAGGCAGCACATAAGTGAGTGTTTTCTAGAATCGCTTGTTTCCTCGAAACATGTTGATCGATTTTGTCTACCTCTGGTAATTGATTGCCTATCGAACTCTGGTTCGCATGCATGCACTCACCGCGAGCACACTGTTCGGTCATGTACATGCACCTGTTCAAAATGTAATGTCTTTCCCATATCATGCACCCACGCACGCACGCGCGCGGACGCACGCACGCATGCACGCATATGTAAAGCGTGAGAAGAGTAAAACCTGTGGTTTGATTATTAGCAGCACTCTACGCGCAGTTAGTAAACAACATTACATCGAATTACATCGAACACTAAGTCAAATAACCATGTGATATTTTAATGAGAAGTGAAATCTTTTTAAGAATGGAAATTAAGTAATTTGTAGGGGCACTAATTGAATGCTCAAATTCAAGGTTGCGTTTAAGATAGCTAAAAATACACACCTTGACACAAATTGAATTGTTGTGCGCACTATAATTTCTTGCTACGTGAGATCTACGTCAGTTACAGCTGTTTGTTTGTGTCGAAAGGAAAGGCAAAATCGAGCGTTTAATGCTGTAATTTAATCACGAAGCATGAAGAAACCCATAATTATATTTCCATGTATTTTATTTTCTCAAAAGAAGGAAGTGCTTGTAATATTTTCCACGGTGGCATAGTCAAATTCAATCGTGATTAGTCTAGTTTAATAGAATCTAGGAATAAATTAACTTGACTCGGTTTAAGATGGAATTAACTGAAAATACACGTGCGTTAATATAATTGCAAATAGACGAGGCAGCATTTGCAAGAGCAAAAAATGTTTTCTCAGCTGTTGTGGTGCATTGTAATCTCTATAGGGTTCCATAGTTTTTATTTGAAAAACGGATGAAATACTGAAATCTGCATATCTTTCTGAAGTGATTTCTGAACTTTGAAAATCTAGTTGTTGTAAGGTATTGTGTTTGAAAAATTTTATAGCTTGCCGCTTAAGTCCTTTTTCGGATATCTGGTTTTTGCGATTACATTTATATATTCAATCATTAATTCAATAATTATTAAATGCGACCCAGAAAGGTCAACTCATATCTCACCATCGTCTTACTGTTACAGCCGAGTGAATCCTCGTTTCTTATCAGGCTTTAGTAATTTGATTAATAGATTAATAGAGATTAATAGAGATTAACAGTTACGCGAATTTGATAACAAGTAATTTTTCAATTAATTAAAAACAAATGTAGCATAGTTTAGAGTTAAAAACGAAGGTTAGCTCTGACCGCCAGTGACTGGTGGTAGTGGTGTGAATCACTCCTTATTCTTGATGTGACGAGGTCTGGCACTTTTCTGCGTTTGTCTAGTTTTATCTTCTGCAAGCGTCCCGTGCATGTCTTTGTCCTCGCTGGGTTGGGAAGTACCTTCTCACTCAACGGCCTTTCCTGCTACGCATTGGTCATTGGCACTTGTTGATCTATATGTATCCAAACACCTTTTTTGTCTCCCACTTCTTTCGATTTTGACAGTAAGGTTAGGCATCTTATTACAAGAAGGTAGTATCGTATTATTGCAATAAGGTGAAATCAGAAGGGCGTAATATCAACATGTTTATGCTATGTATTCGTGGTGTCATCGTATTTCAGTATGATGTAGTATCTTGTTACAGTAATATAATAGTATCTTGTTACGGTCAGAGGGTAGTATATCGTTACAGTCAGATATAGTAGTGTCTTGTTATAATAAGATATTAGTATCTTGTTACAGTCAGATAGTAGTGTCTTGTTATAATAAGATATTAGTATCTTGTTACAGTCAGATAGTAGTGTCTTGTTATAATAAGATATTAGTATCTTGTTACAGTCAGATGGTAGTATCCTGTTACAGTAATATACTAGTATCTTGTTATAATAAGATAGTAGTATCTTGTTATCATAAGATATTAGTGTCTTGTTATCATAAGATAGTAGTGTCTTGTTATAATAAGATAGTAGTATATTGTTATAATAAGATATTAGTATATTGTTATCATAAGATAGTAGTATCTTGCTACGGTAGGATGCAGTTGTCTTCTTACAATAAAATTGTGTATATTATTGTAATAAGGTGTAGTATCTTAATACAGTAACATAGTACTATCTTGTTACGGTTAAGATATAGTATCTCCTCACAATATGATGTGGAATTTTATTACGATAACATGTGCATTCATCGCAGCTTTTATAAGAACGGCTCCCGGCGCGTGCGTTCATGAGCTCACGACTGGCTCACACGTTCCAGCAATCACATATCTCTCTCTCACACACACACACACAGCCCCCCCGGCGCACACACACACACAACACAGCACAGCCACACACACAACACACACACACCCACACGGTTGCCAGCAATCACATATTTCTGCCTCTCTCACACACACCACACACTCCCCACCGCACGCACACACACACCACACGACGTTCCAGAATCACATATCTTCCTCCGTCTCTCATCTCACA
>NW_014577474.1:253479-280383 GCF_000485595.1 Priapulus caudatus
TGGTGCGGTACGGCTCGGAGAGCATAGATTACTAACAAGGGGATTGCTAACTCACGCTTTGCTCGCCTTGGAAAACGCTAAGTGTGTGTGACTCGGGTGGCGCGGACCGAGGCTGATACGTATGCGGGCTTAAGGGGCGAAACTAAATAATAAATGGTTGCATCGCAGGTGCTAAGTGGCACACGCACATCCGGTTAAGGTGCCGCGGTACGGGTAGGATCTACGGTAACGGTAACATATATTTTGCAATATGCGTGTGTGTGCGGATGCGAGCTGGTTCCGAGGCTGTGGGGGCCACACACAGCAGCAAGGTCACATGGTCACACACCACACATCCGCCCACACTACACGTACACACATCATCCCACGTCTAAATATACAACATGTTCTGCTTGTCATGTCTATGACAAAATACGGCATAACTGCATATTACGCTCTTGCTAATGAGCACGATTTGTGTCATAGAAGGTTCTTTCCTATGAAACAAATATTGGCTCTTTAGCAGCTGAAATTCACTGCTTGCGTTCAATAATCAGCGCTCATAAAACTCCTAATGATGGCGCACAACACATGAAAGATTCTTGCCCTATGACAAATAGTGTCAATAGGAAAGCGTATTATGCGTATGTCGTATTTGTCATAGATGCAAGCAGAACAGGCTGAAATATAAGCTGTAATTTACATTACCATTTACGTACATTCCTATCGGAGTAGAGATATGGCGCGTATGCGTGGAAACGACGGGAGGTTATATCACAGCCAGCACAACAACATTACAGCATGAGAAACAACGACGTAGTATATATTGGATTCCTTTGGAAGTACGCGCTCGTATATTATTTATTATATATATATATGGTGTGTGTGTGTGTTGTGGTGTGGTGCGTGCGTGCGTGCGTGCGTGCGTGCGTGCGTGCGTGCGTGCGTGCGTGCGTGTGTGTGCGTGCGTGCGTGCGTGCGTGTGTATATATATTAGGTAGATGAGTTTATCTCTGCAGGCGCACGTGCGTAGGCTTAATTAGATCTGAACACCTGCTGATTACGTACTCTTCATTTTAATTATCGTTGCTTTCAAGTATGATGCTCTGTATGTACTATGTTTTTCAAGTAAGGTGCCTGGCCACTTGCCGAAGCACTGTTCAGGCGTGTTTCCTCACACACAGATTATAACGTAGACAGGCTATAATAATAAGTAATATAATAAGATAATAATAATAATAATAATAATAGTAATAATAAGTTATCAGACTATGGTGGCCAAAATGACCATTAATCTATTCACTAAATCCTGGAGATCCATGGATATCACTAAAGGGCCGGACACACTAGGCGATTTTATCGGGCGACTCAGTCGGGCGACTCAATCGCCGGTGAAAATCGCGTTGAAAATGTGTTCAGTCAGTCGCCGCCGATTTAGTCGCCCGATTCAATCTCATCGATCAAAACGTTTTGATATTATCGGGTGATTATTTCAGTCGCACGACTCGATTGCCTAATGTGTCCGGGTCGGCGATTTAGTCGCCCGATTGTACAATTCATCGGCAAATCAGAGTTGTTCAATGATACTGGTTAGGCCGCGTTACTATGTGGATGTTTACGTGGTGGTGGTAGTGTGCGGTAGGTGGCGGTAGAAACTCGCCGTCAAAACGAAACTCGCCGTCGTGTTCACTCGACTCTCGCGATAGAATCGGGCGATAGAATCGGGCGATAAAGTCGCCCGATTAGATCGCATTAAAATCGCCTAGTGTGTCCGGCCCTTTACTTTAGGTTTTTTTTCTCTGTGATATGATGGCCCCTCTGAGCCACCGCACTCAAGCCAAATCGGTAAGCTTTACCCAGACAACTGCTAAGACGTAATAATCAGGTGATGGCTATAATCATAATCGCAATCGGCTGTTCTTCACAGGTCCGCGTGGCAACCCGGTCGAGTGCCAGGTGTACCTGTGGAAAGGGCGCATCTACCGGGCCGAGTACCGACCGAACGAGGTCGGATCTCACAAGGTGGACGTCATCTACAACGACCTCGCCATTCCCGGATCTCCGTTCGTCTGCGAGGTGTATGACGTCAGCAAGATCCGCGTACACGCCGCTGATGACGGTGTCGTCGGACAGACGCTCAACTTTAAAGGTAGGCGTGCGCCACAGTAATAGAGAATAGAATCAGAGCGCTGTTAATACAAATATACTGGAAGCGTGGCAGTGCAAGGGGGTCGTCGGACAGACGCTCAACTTGAAAGGTAGGCGTGCGCCACAGTAATAGAGAATAGACTGGACGACGAACTACATATCGCGAGTGTGTATTCTGTTCTGATGGATTCCGATCTCTGTCTCGCGGGCTGAAGATCTGGCGGGGCGGTTATTGGAATGTTTTCGCTGCTTCTGTCGTCACTGGAAAACAATTTCCTGCGGTAGTCTTGCTTTAATTTATCATCCCGTACGATGATTAGCGAAGCCGCATGAGGTAGCGTTTCATCTGGCTGGCTAGCCCTCAAGTAGCGACATGTGAGAGAGTATCTGGCCACACGCACGCACAAGCGCACGCACACGCGCGCGCACACACACGCATACACGCGCGCGCAATGCGCACGCACGCACACAATGCGCACGCGCCGCCTGGGGATCCCACACGAAACGCGCACGGCAGCACACACCACCCGCACACACACACCACACACACACACACACACGACACACACACACACGTCACCGAGCGCACCACGCGCATAGCGCCTGATAACTGAGCTGCTCATCTCCCACTGGGTCGCTCGCCGTCGCGTTAGCCTCGGCGCGTTGGCGTGCGTGCGACCGGCGGCTATGTTTGCTGCACACTGCCGTGCGCGCACTGTGGTGACCCGGTCACCCGGTGTCCACCCTTCATTGCGCGTGCCCGGTCACCCCGGTGTTCACTCACCTTGCGTGATAAATCGCCGCATGTGTAGACATCGGCTTGCTAATTACGACTAACTACTAAACTACACCCACACTCCCAGCGGGTTTAATGCGTGCCGAGGCGCCTCACAGGTGCTATGGCAGCGCCTCCAATTAAGCGTATAGTCTAAATTACACGCGTAATTCGTTTTCGCGCGCGGGTGCGTTTGTGTGCGGGCGTGTGTGCGTGTGTCTGTATGTGCGTGCATCCGTGCTTGTGTATGTGTGTGTGTATGTGAGGGGGGGTTAGGTGTAGTGTGTGTGTGTGTGTGTGTGTGTGTTGTGTGTGTGTGTGTGTGTGTGTGTGTGTGTGTGTGTGGTGTGTGTGTTTGTGTGTGTGTGTGTTTGTTGTGTGTGTGTGTGTGTGTGTGTGTGTGTGTGTGTGTGTGATGTGTGTGTTGTGTGTTGTGTGTGATGTGTGTGTGTTGTGGTGTGTGTGTGCTAGTGTGTGCTGTGTCCTGTGTAATGGTCTGGTGTCTGTGTCTGTGTCTGTGTCTGCATAGTCGTGTGTCTGTGTCTGTGTCTGTGTCTGTGTGCTGTGTCTGTGTCTGTGTTCTGTGTCTGTGTCTGGTGTCTGTGTCTGTGTCCTGTGTCCTGTGTCCTGTGTCCTGTGGTCTGTGTCTGTGTACTGTGTCTGTGTCTGTGTCTGTGTCTGTGTCTGATGTCTGTGTCTGTGTCTGTTGTCTGTGTCTGTGTCTTGGTGTCTGTGTCTGTTGTCTGTGTCTGTGTCTGTGTCTTCTGTGTCTGTGTCTGTGTCTGTGTCTGTGCTGTGCCTGTGTCTGTGTCTGTGTCTGTGTCTGTGTCTGTGTCTGTGTCTGTGTCCCTGTGTCCTGTGTCTGTGTCCTTCGTGTCTGTGTCTTGTGTGCTGTGTCTTGTGTCCTGTGTCTGGTGTCTGTGTCTTGTGTCTGTGGTCTGTGTCTGCTGTGCTGTGGTCTGTGTCTGTGTGGCTGTGTCTGTGTCTGTGTCTGTGTCTGTGTCTGTGTCTGTGTCTGTGTCTGTGTCTGTGTATGTGTCTGTGTCTGTGTCTGTGTTGTGTCTGTGGTCCTGTGTCTGTGTCTGTGTCTGTGTCTGTGGTCTGTTGTCTGTGTCTGGTGTCTGTGTCTGTGTCTTGTGTCTGTGTCTGTGTCTGTGTCTTGTGTCTGTGGTCTGTGTCTGTGTTTCTGTGTCTGTGTCTGTGTCTGTGTCTGTGTCTGTGTCTGTGTCTGTGTCTGTGTCTGTGTCTGTGTCTAGTGTGCTGTGTCTGTGTCTGTGTCTGTGTCCTGTGTCTGTGTCTGTGCCTGTGTCTGTGTCTGTGTCTGTGTCTGTGTCTGTGTCTGTTCTGTGTCTGTGTCCTGTGTCTGTGTCTGTGTCTGTGTCTGTGTCCTGTGTTCCGTGGTCTTGTGCTGTGTCTGTGTCTGATGTGCTGTGTCTGTGTCTGTGTCTGTGTCTGTGTCTGTGTCTGTTTGTCTTGTGTCCTGTGTCTGTGTCTGTGTCTGTGGTCGTGATCCTGTGTCTGTGTCTGTGTCCTGTGTCGTCTGTGTCTGTGTCTGTGTCTGTGTCTGTGTCTGTGTCTGTGTCTGTGTGCTGTGTCTGTGTCTGTGGTCTGGTCTGTGTCTGTGTCTGGTGTCTGTGTCTGTGTCTGTGTCTGTGTCTGTGTCTGGTGTCTGTGTCTGTGTCTGTGTCTGTGTTCTGTGTCTGCTGTCTGTGTTGTGTCCTGTGTCGTGTTGTGTCTGTGTCTGTGTCTTTGTCATGTGTCTGGGTGTCCTGTGTTCTGTGTCTGTGTGGCTGGTGTCGTGGTGTCTGTGTCTGTGTCTGTGTCTGATGTCTTGTGTCTGTTGGTCTGTGTCTGTGTCTTCGTGTCGTGTGTCCTGTGTCTGTGGGTCTGTGTCTGGTGGTCTGATGTCTTTTGGTGTCTGTGTGCTGTGTCTGTGTTGACTGTCTTGTCTGTGGTCTGTGTCTGTGTCTATTGTGTCTGTGTTCTTGTGTGCTCTGTGTCTGTGTCTGTGTCTGTGTCTGTGTCTGTGTCTGTGTATTGTGGTCTGTGTCTGTGTCTGTGTGCTGTGTCTGATGGTCATGTGTCTGTGTTCTGTGTCTGTGTCTGGTCTGGTGTCTGTGTCTGTGTCTGTGTCTGTGTCTGTGTCTGTGTCTGTGTCTGTGTCTGTTGTCTGTGTCTGTGTCTGTGTCTGTGTCTGTGTCTGTGTCTGATCGTCTGTGTCTGTGTACTGTGTCTGTGTCTGTGTCCTTGTGTCTGTAGTCTGTGTCTGTGTCTGTGTCCTGTGCTAGTGTCGTGACTGTGTCTGTGTCTGTGTCTGTGTCTGTGTCTGTGTCTGTGTCTGTGTGTAGTCTGTGTCTGTGTCTGTGTCTGTGTGCTGTAGGTGCTGTGTCCCTGTGTCTGTGTCTGTGATCTGTGTCTGTGTACTGTGTCTGTGTCTGTGTCTGTGTCTGTGTGCTGTGTCTGATGTCTGTGTCTGTTCCGTGTCTGTGTCCTGGTGTCTGTGTTTGTGTCTGGTGTCTGTGTCGCTGTGTCTGGTGTCTGTGTCTGTGTCCTGTGTCTGGTCTTGGTCTGTGCTGTGTCTGTGTCTGGTGTCCTGTGTCTGTGTCTTGTGTCTGTGTCTGTGGTTTGTGTCTTGTCTTGGTTCTGTGTTCGTTGTGTCTGTGTCTGATGTCGTGTCTGTGTCTGTGTGTGTGTGTGTGTGTGTGTGGTGTGTGTGTGTGTGTGGTGGTGTGTGTGTGTGTGTGTGTGTGGTGTGTGTTGTGTGTGTGTGTAAGCGTGGAGGGATGGGTGAAAATTTTTTAAGTGATATGTAAAAGTAGCTGGTGAATAGAAGCTGGTGAACCTTTAGAAACGTTTATTGTGAGCGGCCTCAAAGTGACGGCTCTCTCGCTCATTCTGAGCATAATTACAGAGAAAATTAATTATGGTAGTTAACGGCTTACTTCTCTCCCAAGAGGGAAAGGCTCACTGACTGACATTTTAAGAGGATTCGCGCTGACTATGTTTGTTAGCAGGAGCGTCCTCTATCCAAAGGTCTCTCTCTCCCCACACAATAGACATTAACCACTGATAATTGTTCTAATGTATGTGTATGCGTGCGCGCGTGCGTGCGTGCATTCGTGCGGCGTGCATGTGTATGCGCGTGCGTGCGAGCGTGTGTGTATGCGTTCGTTTGTGCGTGTGAGTGTGTGTGCGTTCATTCGTGCGGCATGTGCGTGCGTGCGCGCGTAGGTGTCCGTGGCGTTGCGCGCCGTATGTCCGTTCGTGCGCGCCGTGTGTGCGTGCGTGCGCAGCGTGATATCCGTGGCGGTGCGCGCCGTGTGTGCGTGCGTCCGTCAGCGCCGAGGCAGCCGCGTGGTCCGTGCGTGCGCGCCGTGTGTGGCGGGCGTGCGCGCCGTGTGTGCGTGCGTGCGCGCGCCGTGTGTCCGTTCGTGGCGCGCCGTGTGTTGCGTTGCGTGTGTCCGTGGCGTGCGCGCCGTGTGTGCATGCGTGCGCGGCGTGTATCCGTGCGTGCGCTGCCGTGGTGTGCGTGCGTGCGGCGCGCCGTGTGTCCGTGCGTGCGCGCTGTGTGTTGCGGGCGTGCGCGCGGCCGTGGTGTCCGTGCGTGCGCGCCGTGTGTGCGTGCGTGCGCAGCGCCTGTGTCCGTCGTGGGCGCGAGCGCTCGTGTCGTGTTTTCGTGAGTGTGTCCGTGCGTCAGCATTGCGTCGGCGTCACATCGTCTGCGTCTCGTGTTGCAGTTGACACGTCGCAGGCGGGTTACGGCAACATCGAGCCGGAGATGAAGGCGCGTGGCCACGACGTGCCTCTGCGTAAGCTCAACCAGGGTAGCGGCATCTACATGCTCACCTTTACGCCGCAGGAGCCCGTGCGCACCAAACTCTACCTCACCTTCAACGGACACCCAGAAGCCCGTCCGTCAAAGGTACGCGTATGTTATATGTTAAAGGTACGCGTATGTTATATGTTAAAGGTACGCGTACGTTATACCCCGTACAGACTGCAGATTTGATCCCCACATCAAACTATAGTCCGGGCCCGATGCGCGCTAAAATTTTTCCAGTGTGTACACGCTATCCCGCGCAAATACGCGCTAGTTGAGACTAAATTAGCCTCGAAAATGCAGTGGGTCATGATCAATTTTAGTATTAAGCGTTACGGTGCATTGGTCGGTGTGGCTGCTCGGTTTTGGATGGGGTGACATGCTTTGATATTTACTTTCAATGAATATCCGCCAAAGGTTGGCGTGTTAGTTTTACGGCGCGAAGGTCGGTGTTACTGCTCCGGTGGGATGTGCCATGACGTTTTAGTACCATTAGATATGTGTATGATGAAGGCTTGTTATCAATTCAGATAGATTTGAGGCGGATTGAGGAGAGAGGTTGTATAGATGGGAAGAGCGGATGAGAGAGAGGTAAAAGAGGGGAAAGTGAGGAGAGAGAGGAGCGAGGGAACAGAGAGGGAAGCGAGAGAGAGAGAGAGGGTATAGAGGGGATGAACGAGTGAGATAGAGGTGATATAGAAGGGGAGCGGGTGAGAGAGATAAGAGAGGGGAAAGCGAGGAGAGAGAGAGGAGAGGAGGGGGAAGCAGAGAAGAGGGAACGAGAAAGAGAGAGGGTATAGAGGGGATGAACGAGTGAGAGAGAGGTGATATAGAGGGGGAGCGAGTGAGAGAGGAAAGCGAGGAGAGAGAGAGAGAGAGAGAGAGAGAGAGAGAAAGGAGAGAGAGAGACAGAGAGAGCAAGACGCAGAGAGAGAAGAGACTGAGAAGAGAGAGAGAGAGCAGGAGAGGAGAGAGAGAGAGATGAGAGAGAGCAGAGATGCGAGAGAGAGCAGGAGAGCAGAGCAAGAAGAGAGCGAGATGAGAGAAGAGAGAGAAAGATGAAGAGAGAAGAGAGAGAGAGAGAGAGAGAGAGAGAGAGAGAGTGAGAGAGCGCGCGGCTGACAGCCAGAGAGAGAGTAGGCATGTCTTCGATGTTTATCAAAACACCATGCAGTGAGGAGCGGTGGTTTGCGCACACCTTTGTGAAGTGGTCGCCGTAGTAATGAGAGATCTCACTCGCTAATAGCTGGCATTTCATTACTAGTTCCGCAATTCTAGTATATACAGTTGCACGGATTCGTGCGGCTAGATGTAATTATGATTTGTTTTTACAAAGGGTTCTGTTGGTATTATTAGTTCGAACACCGTGCGCGTATATTTCTACGGATGCATGCTTTGTGATCGTCGTACGTTCGACGCGATTGTGTCTCAATTTCCATCTTTATTTCCAACTTGAATATCGTAGTTCCCAACTGCAATTACGCTCGCGTAATTAATCCCTGCCTCTGCATCCTCCTGTTCATGCAGGCAGTCCGTTTGAGGTGCACGTGAAGGATTTTGCAATGCAGCAGACTCACCTTGGATTGACCCACGAGCCGGGCCACGTTGTCGCCAGCGGCAGGGGCCTGAAGGGTGGTCGCGTGGGCGACAGGCTCTGGTTTGTCGCAGAGGTTCACACAGCTGAGGGACAGCTAGAGACCTTCATCACAGGTATGAACATATGCGGGTAACATGTGCGACGTATTGCCACTGAATGCGGTTGATGGGTGGGAGTTTTTTTTCGTTGGTTTATGCTAGCCAGTTATTCTGTAACAGGCTGTAATGAGCTGATATTCAAGAAGGGAATGTATATAAAGTCCTTATAAAGTCTTCGTTTCTTTATTTTTCAATTAAAATTTCCCACTAAAAATTGTTTCGGGTTTGAGTTTTGGCATGTTGCCACGTTGACCATTACTCAGGAATTTTCTAGCTAATAGTGAAAGCTTTTACGCCGAAGACCCCCAGTACCGGTACTGTGTAATCGTGTGGTTTTTCTGCACGACGTTGGCTGCCGTTTCTTGCTAAAAGCTGCAAAGGCTTTAATTAGAAAGCTTTTAAACGGAATTTGTCGCCATTTTATCGGCAGTGTCTAGAATGCTTCACTGTAGCTCTGAATGTATCCGCATGAGTCGGATAGCGAAGGGAGAACTCTAGCCACAGGTTACCTTATTGCTCCTCACTACCTACCGGAAAGAGAAAACGTCCTGCGACGTGAAACAGTTGTGAGCTTGGTGGGGCTAGAAGAACTCGTGTTATACCGTATCGATCGTTTACCCTGATATGCAGTGCAGTCTCTAAGCATCGTCCTTGGGCCGCTAGTGCCACCAACAGATAGTGTTACTTTGTAATAGCAGCAAGGTTCAAAACCGAACTTGCTTCTCCCTACTATACTCTGCCTACCTATGCGTCATCACTTCTGTGTAGAAACGCGTCACTTCACGAAACACTCCTCTCATGAGTAAAAGTATGTTTCTTCAAAGTAGGTTCATAAGAGAGAGAGAGGCCAGGCTTAAATAAGAAGAGGCCGGGCTGCGGCATTGCTGGTGGTTTTAGCTACTAATTAGCTGGCTGTAGTTCGGTCTTACCTCAAATCCAACTGGTCTCATATCGAATCGAAACTGATATCATGATAAAGAACATGTACGTCGAGAAGGAAGCAAATAATGGCCGACGTGTAAGCAAGCAGCAGTAAATTAATCGAGCGTCGCTCTGCGCGCAAAAATCTCCCGCTTTGCCGAAGCAACGTTGATTTGATGTGCTTAGTTGGTTGCACAGCCGTGCGTTGGCGATATTTGTGCTCACAGTCGCATCAACACTCATTACACAACTGATCAAAGCTCTGCGAGTTGGCGTGTTCTCAATTGCATTGTTTATTGGCGTGTTCTCAATTGCATTGTTTATTGGCGTGTTCTCAATTGCATTGTTTATCGGCGTGTTCTCAATTGCATTGTTTATTGGCATGTTCTCAATTGCATTGTTTCTTGGCGTGTTCTCAATTGCATTGTTTTTTGGTGTGTTCTCAATTGCATTGTTTATTGGCGTGTTTTCAACTGCATTGTTTATTACGCGCAGCGCCGAACGGCAGCCACATTCAGGCGCGGCAGAGCAAGCAGAAAGATGGCGACTACAAGATCGACTGGTCGCCGACCGTTCCCGGGCGATATCAGATCGACGTGATGCAGAGCGGACGCGCGATCATGGGCAGCCCGTTCTACGCTGAAGTCTACGACCCGAGCAGAGTTGTCATAGAGGAAGTCACCCAGGCGATGGTCGCACACGAGGCTGGGTTTAAAGGTGCGAGTCGCGTTTCCAATATGTCCGTATCGACGCTGCGCCGGAACGAAAACGCGCACGATGAACATTAAAATATCGTGAACTAAATATTTGACCTCAAATTAAATGGCGTTGTTGTGAGCTGTGCATGCGTTGGTGCGTGCGTGCGTGCATGCGTTGGTGCGTGCGTGCGTGCATGCGTTGGTGCGTGCGTGCGTGCATGCGTTGGTGCGTGCGTGCGTGCATGCGTTGGTGCGTGCGTGCGTGCATGCGTTGGTGCGTGCGTGCATGCATGTGCGTGCGTGTGTGTGTGTGTATGTGTGTGTGCGTGCGTGCGTGCGTGCGCATGTGCGTGTCATTAACACTGTGCTCTCTGCAGTCATCTACGTGGACGCGGGCCGGGCCGACCTGCTCGTGACGATCACAAGCCCCTCAGGTGGCAACCTTCCCTTCGACATACACGAGGGCAGTGGCTTCACCTACATCAGTTACGTCGCGCAGGAGCCCGGCAAGCACAGAGTTGTCATCACCTACGGCGGAGACGACGTGCCTCGTAGGTTCATTAATACGTCCCCTAGACCTCCCCCTCCCTTCTCTCGCTCTCGCCTATAGAAATGAAAGGGGATGCCAGGTGATTAATATGAAACAGTGCACGATGGTTGTTTCGCAAACGGAAACGGGATTCTAGTTTAGTGATGCTTGTTGTGGCGGTAATGATGGTGATGGCAGTGACTAGAGATAATTAACTAACGATAATGATAATCGTAATGACTGGATGCTTTGAAGTGTGTGGATGTAGTTTGGTTACTTATTTCGTATATATATATATATATATATATGATACTCTGTCGATCGCATGCAGGTGTCCACGTCAGCGCTTCTTGGTAGCCTTGGTTTTCTATCTACTATTGGCAACATAGTTTAATGTTGCTGGCATCTGTGAAGAAGAGGCCTGGACAGCCTCTACGGATTTAGCTTGCTGGTTGGATGTTTCCATTGTATATATAAAAAAGTTATGTTATGAAGATGCTACACAAAGTTAGCAATAAACATGGTTAATGTTGCTGACGCTAAGCCAATAAAAAATTGAACAAAATACGTGTGACACTTGCAAACCGAGAAAAGTAGCATGTAACACCTTATCTGCAGGCCTCACGAAGTATCTGTGTGAAATTACGTGCGGATCGGATCTAAAAGGAAGACACATAGAGAGACGATATACGTGTTCACCAAGAGCCACTCAAGAGAATTTATTATAGGATAGGATAGGATGTTAAATTAGTGCTGCTGCTGCTGATGTCCCAGCAGAAGCAGCCCCAGGAACAGCCTACGGCTATGTTATAGTATAAAAAAAAAAATTATTATAGAATTCTCGAGACTCGTGTGTGCGAGTGTAAATAATATAGAGCTTCTCTGAAAGAACTTCCTTGTAATGACATTGTATCCCATTGGGCATGCGTCATAGTTTCGAAGATGAAAGAAGATTTTGGCTCAGAGGCACCACAGTCTTAGATATTGTTATTGCCAACAACGTGAAAAATATTCACAAAAATTAAATCTGACCGTATTGGTTCGTTATAGTTCTTTGCACTAGTGCAATAAAAAACAGATATGTGCTCTTACTTGAACAGTTTGGCCCAATTGATCTACTTTTTATACTTATTGAACCTTAAGGCAGGCACGATCCAATGATAGTGCTATGACATTGTTCGCTTCGATCAGTCATTCGGTAGGCGTGTAATTGAGGCGCTTGAAAATTGCAATCAGAGGCAGGTAGTTCCATTAGCAATAAACACCTCATCCCTGTTGTTATACGTCATTACATTGTTTCATCTAAGACCGTACTCGCCACATGTTCTGCTGACATCTATGACAAATATGACATACGCATATATACGCTCTCCTATGACACTATTTGTCATAGGAAGATTCTTCCTATGATAAATATTGGCGAGTCAACTTCGTTCCGCTTTACAGCTGAAATTCACTGTTTGCGTTCATAATAGCGCTCCTAAACTCCTATGATGCGCACAACACATACAACAATGTCATAGGAAGAATCTTCTTATGACAAATACTAGTAGTGTCATAGGAGAGCGTATATGCCTATGTCGTATTTGTCATAGATGCAAGCAGAACAGGCTGGTACACGTGTCAGTGCGGTCAACATGTTATCACGATTAACTTGCGCCGAGTAAACACGTGCAGATTTGTTTTGCGTGGAAAGCGCATTGATCTATTCACTTAACAACTATGCAAACTGAATACGAGTCCGTGCACACATCGTTTCCCATATTCCAGTCGCTTTGTGGCGATGTCGGATCATGTCGCAGTGATTCTCGATGCACTGCTGTTAATTACATTATGAAAGTTGTAGCACATTAGAGCGAGTGTGTGAGAGCGACAGCGTGCACGTCATTGCCGCCGAGTAATAATCGTCTGAGCTCGAATTAAAATAATGAGAAAGTAATTCCAACGTTTAATGGAGCTTGATAAAACTGTGATAACCAGTGTATCGTTTTCCGATTTTTAATGATAATTAAAATAGCTATAATAGTTCAACTGTAACATAAAGTACATGTACAGTACAATCTCTATATTGCGGTCACACACGGGAACTCCAAACGTGTCCTTTATATGTTCTCTATAGTTTCTATTTTAATTATGCGATGAGATTTTTGTTATGAATGCTAAAATAGGTGTCATTTTAAATTTAGTCGGGAGGAGAGGAGGGGAATCATGGTACGA
This sequence comes from Priapulus caudatus, assembly GCF_000485595.1. Lineage (NCBI taxonomy): Eukaryota > Metazoa > Priapulida > Priapulimorpha > Priapulimorphida > Priapulidae > Priapulus > Priapulus caudatus. The sequence continues at coordinate 266,262 of NW_014577474.1, forward strand.
TGTTACACGGCCTGTGTGTGTTACTTACTGTGTCATTCAGATTGCATACTCTCTAGTTTCTATTTTAATCATGTGACACGGTTTTTCTCAGCAGGGGATTTTTGTCATGAACGCTAAAAATAGGTGTCCATAATATACACGTGGCTGCTAACATAGGATTGACTCTATAAATAAACTACGACAGAAATTTTTCCTACGTAAAACATATATGCCAAACAGTCGTAGGACCCTGCTGCCCACCGTTTGTATGAGATGTAGGCGGTAGAAATTAACTTCTGAACAAAGGGGTGCAACGGACTCCCAGCCGTCAAAAAGAGGGAGTCCATAGCAAAATGAGGGAGTCCGCAGTCTGATGTTTAAAACTAAAGATATTAATAATAACGTGTGTGCTTATTTGCGTGTTTGCGAATAATAACGTCTTTAGACATTTGCTGAAAAAATACGGCAATTCCGCGAGGCCGTGCTTTGGAACGAACTAGTTAGTATAGCAGAATTTTCAGGGAGTCACACGGACTCCTGCATATGTCAAATCAGGGAGTCCGCTCTGGAATGAACTAGTTAGTATAGCAGAATTTTCAGGGAGTCACACGGACTCCTGCATATGTCAAATCATGGAATCCGACAGTAAAGCAGGGAGTATTTGACTCCAGACTTGCGTTAATTTTTTTACCCTGTTTGTATGTGTTTACGAATTGCACAGGATCTGCATGACTAGCGTAGACAGTAATAATAACTGTAGGCAATGCTTGAGGTATAATTCCCCGCTGTTATTGCTTGTCCAGGCAGTCCTAATTCTTAATTAATTATTATTATTAGTAGTAATTATTATTATAATAGTAATTATTATTATTAAATTATTACAGGCAGTCCACTGACTGTACTTGCTGACGAGGCACAAGCCGGCATGGTCATAGCGACGGGCGATGGACTTTACAGATGCCTTGTGGATGAGGAAGCTCATTTCACTGTACGTGGGCTGAAGGACCAACCTGTTGTGCGGGTGGACGGTACGTGCAGGGTGATATATATACATGCAGACTCAATACATAGACTGCAATAAAATTATATATATATATATCAAGAGCTAATAATACAGTATGTATTGTTAGACATTATTTACATGTATATTATTACATCAGCTATATTATTATCTGTACTATATATATATATACATACAAATATAGCTGATATCTAATAATACATGTCTGCTAGTAGTGATCTACGAGTCGCTGCGTTTCTGAATATTGATGGTGGTCTGTTTGTCAGGTGATTCCATCTGCAGGTCAAGTGTGTTATCAGGAGTGATGGGAAATTCGGTAATTGAGTGCTGCTACAATCAGAGAGGCGTTTGTTTATTCATAATAGCATAACAGTTGAGCACCTCATCACTAAAGAATAGCAATCAGGAATATGTTTGGAAATCAATGAATTTTTATGCGCGGTTCTCCAGGTCCGAATTCCATCGCGAAGGTGACCGTGAGACCCGTGCCTGAGCAGGGATGGAAGATTTTCTACACACCTGTAGAAGTGGGAATCTTTAATATCAAAATATTCGGCAACGGCAGGGAAATAACAGGTAACAGCTGACATATATCACCGCGTGTTATGGAAGGGAAGGAGGAGGAGAATGTTATGTGAATCCATCTTTCGAGAAGGGAAGAGAGATTGCAAAATTAACATTGAGTCTGAATTCTGACTGAGACATGTTGAAATAAAAACGAGAAACCGTGTTTTTTTATTGTCTTCCTAAATTATGTTGAAGATATTTAGCTAAAATGTATGGATTTTAAACGAATCTATAGGTGATATAGAGCATCTACTAGATGCAAGTGTCAAGGATCTCAGATAATAGTATATACATACCAATATATGTGTATATGTACATTTATCTGTATGAAGAGGTGGCAGAGTGGTAGAGGCCAGAGTTCGTGTGCATGGCTTCATGCTCTATAACTTGACCATGACTGTCGTAGGGAGCCCCTATCACCCCAAGGTCACAGATCCGCGCAGGGTGAAGGTCGTCGGTGGCTGGCACAGCATCATGGACGCCAACAATAGGCTCTACCTGAAGGTCGGAGAGGAGAAACGCATTCAGTTCGACATCACTGAGGCTGGTCCAGGTATGAGCGAGCACAACACTCCCCCGCGGTGCTCGTAGAATGCCCTGCTAGCCAGAGAGAACTTCCAGTATATATAGAGTAGCTTCCAGTTATATAATGATAAATTCCAAAGTTTCTGTCAAATACCAAAGATGTGATGTCCAAGACTAGAGGGCGGATCTTTCGTATACAGGGTTCGTAGCGGGTCTTCCAAAGTCTTATAAGTACTTATTTTGCCAAAAATAAAATAAGGGCCCTTATTAGTACTTATTTTTTGTGAAATCTTAGAAAAGTACTTAATAGTCATTTTTCAACATTTTCTGTGTTGAATTTCGCTGAAATCTGCTGTGCAATTGTGTATATAAATATTATTAGTGTACTTTAATAGTCGGTGATCTATCAGAAATCGCGTAAAAAAGTCTTATTTTGGCCTCCAGAAAGGGTCTTATAAGTCCTTATTTCAACATGTGTCTTACTACTATGAACCCTGGTATAGTACATTGATTCTGTAAACCATATTTTTTTCTGTCACTTTGCTGCATGATAAGCTATTTACTGGCACGCGTTCACACGCAGCTTTGGGGTTAAAGATGGTTTGACCGAGATTTTACCATTCAGAAAACATCTTGGCATATTGCCCTAACTCAATCTAATTTCCACTATTCGGATCACGCGCTGTTGCAGCAGGCAGTACAGTTGCAGACCTTTCCATGTGTATTTCCCCGTGTAAAAACGACCAGGAACACGTATAGATGTTAGTACGTATAGATTGTTACAGCATGCCAGGCTGTGCGTGGCAGCGGACACACGCCCGCCTTTAATCACGTGTGAAATAATCGGGGACACAGTGTCAGAAGCAACATTATTAGTCCTAACATTACTCTTAACATTAACTATTTCTCGTAGGCCGTATATACGTCTATACACTGCGTATGAGCGACTCGTAACTTCACCACTTTTTTTCCTGACGGCCTACGAGAAAAAGTTGATGTTGAGACTAATGTTGAGACTAATTTTGCTTCTTACAACGCGCGTATAATGGCACGTACGTGTGGCAAGCTGATTTTATGGGTTTCTTCTGCTCGTTAGGGGAGATCATGGCCGACGTAGACGGTCCCCACGACCAAGTGCCGGTGGCTGTGGAGAAACCGAGTGACACGAGGCGGAGAGTCTGCTTCACGCCTCCCATCGAAGGTAGGAATCTCGCGACGTTGAAACCGACGTCGAAAAAAAACTCGGCAGAGGCAGAGAGAATATCCGTTTACGAACTCGTTAAGTGTCATTTCTCAGAACTCATCGACTTATTTTCATTACTTTATTTTATTACTTTATTTTTCGTTACCTTGAGAATTCCGTTTATGAACTCGAATTTATTTTGATCGCACTATTAATCGCGTGTTCTGTATTGATAATAATGATGGAATCTGTTTTACTTTTAATTTTATTGCGTAGCCGGCGATTAAGGTTATATCGCAAAACCCATCGTATTGACTTCACGCTCGCTCTCGTATTTCAGGTCACTACGAACTATCACTATTCTGGAACAAAGTGCCATTGCCAAAATCGCCGATGGAAGGTTACGCGACGCTTTCGAGTCCTTCACGAAGCCCGGTGTCGCCATCTAAAGGCAGCATGACTAGACATGTGGTTGAATCGTCGAGCATGACTACCAAGCACATTTCCGGCACAGAGGGCAACACCAAGGTGATTCTGCGTGGCCGAGGATTACAGGAGGCGAAGACAAAACAAGAGGCAGAGTTCATCATTGATGGTTCACACTGCGCACCCGGTACGTATGACTGAGTAAGGTTTCTCGACTAAAGCTGCGTTTACACTACCAAGTACCAACGTAATGTTGTCAAATTGGTGAGTTGGACCAATTTTGCAATTCGGCAACACAGAGTTGGCGAAAATAGAACATGTTCTAATCTCCCAACTAGTTGTTATTGACCAGTTGCTCCCCCAACTTTTGCGTTTACACTGCCAATTGTTGGTTGTATAGTTTCGATGTTGGTCCAATTCGCCAATTTGACAACATAAAGTCAGTAGTGTAAACCCAGCTTAAATCGCCTTGAAGAGTGTGCTGGTGATGCTGGGTATACCGTGGTGGCTGAAATGGCCGTATATTTCAGTGTTAGTGCAAAATGCTGGCAGTTTCGATTTTTTTTTATCTGCATGATTCATAATTCCCTTTCAGAAATTGATGTATAAACATGATAGCCCCAAGTAGTAAAAATGATTTTCACGAATTTTGCTTTACCTTGATTTTTTATGTAGATTTTAGGTCCATTGGTTTTTGGCTTGTTATAGTGGTAATAACAAGAAATCGTCCAAATGTTAACTGTGAAGATTTGGGGTAGCCTATCAGGACCCTGGACACTAACATAGTGTATCAGAGTTGTCGTGACCTGTATATGTGGTTGTGTGTAAAACAAATGATAGATGATTAAATGATATGCGCATATTGTTTATATATTATTAATATATGTGTATTTGCAGGAAGACCAGTGGCGAGCATTCAGAGTACATCTAAGAGTGGATTTGGAATACCAGTCGACGTGGAACAGATTGACAACAATGTGTATCGCTGCGTGTACGTGATCAACACGCCTGGTACGTCGCCACATTCCGCGATTCATTCTCGTGAACTCTTAAAGCAATATTTGCGAGATTCTGGCTTAGAAACGCTCAATCCGTATAAAATATAGCTAAATGTAGTCTTGCCTCGCAGTGGATATATCACTGATTACACTAACTTGAAAACCACTAAGATTTTATAAGCAGTTATAGCATAGAAAATTGCTTATGAACACATCGTAACACAACGAAAATAACATCGAGTCGCAAGATTTGCAGGGGCGTGTACAGGGGGGGTCCGGCCCCCCCCCCTTGCTCGCGCAGAAAACGCATCTAAGGGGGTCTAATTTCAGAAATTTAGTAACCCAGACCCCCCCTTTGCGTGCTCGCAAGTTTGGGTTACGGTTAGACCCCCCCCCCCCCTGGTTCAAATCCTGTACACGCCCCTGATTTGTTAAATGTGTCAACTTGTAATTTGTCGGTGCAAACGAGATTGCGCGAGAGACGTGTAAGTCTATGGACGATAGCTGGCACTACTAACTGGTCAAAGATTACAGGAAAAGGCGGTGGTAATCGAACGTGTTCGAAACTTGCACAAAGAAAGGGTATGCCTTCTCTGTCCTCTTTACTCATGAGCAGTGAGCGAAATCAGTAGTAGTACTTCCAGCGCGAGTACTTCCAGCAGTACTTCCAGCGCGAGCGAAATCAAAGGTCACGACGGGCGTCCATTTTCTTTTCGGCCATGTTTGCAGGCGCCTACCTCCTGAACATCATGTGGGGTGACAGACACGTCAGCGGGTCACCGTTCAAGGTCAGCGTCACGGGCAGCCTGTGTGACCCGAACAAGGTCACCTTGAGCGGCGAAGGCTTGAAGGGCGGTGTCATCGGGAGAGATCTGGTGTCGAAGATTGACACAAGGAGAGCAGGACCCGGTAAGCATGTTTTGCCGATATGTTCGTTAACCCGAGTACACAAGCAGTGCTGTCAGGAGTCACCCACAGCTTTCTTGGCAAGTATCTATTTCGGCTCGCACCGACTGATAATTTAGTTCCATTCGTTTACCTAATAAGAGTTTTCAGTTTGTATACACGTAGCTTAGCTGAATAAAACCCAATCAATTTGAAAAAAGAGGCAATGATAAAACAGTTATTGATCATCTTAAAGTTCCATAACTGACTAAGGTAAAGAAGATAGATGTAAAAACTAATTGCAGCCTAACTAATTACTATTACTAATTCTTTTAGATGACTTACTAGACCGACTTTACTTAAACCCATTAGCTACGCGACTAATTAACTAAACTTTGCGTTGAACACGTGAATTCTGGAATTCATTCAGTCGACTCCTGAACACTTCTGTGTGGATCGTGTGCGGATCGCTCAATTTGGCTTCCGTTAAGGAATCACGTTTGGGTTCTTCTTTGAAGGTGAACTGACCGCGCATTGCGTCGGACCGCAGAAGGTAGCCTACTGTGAGCTGTTTGACCACCGCGATGGCACGTACACTCTCAACATTCGCCCGCAGGAGGCAGGCAAGCACACACTGCACGTGAAGTATGACGGAGAAAACGTACCAGGTACGAACGCGCGGCTGTCGACGCAAAGGTCTCGCGGTTTGTGAAATTTTGAAGAGAAATTTTGCGTGAAAGTCATTTTATTGCGATTATAATTATATTGCGATGTTATATCATACCAGGTACGAACGCGGGGCCATCGACACGGTTTGTGATTGTGAATTTTCGAAGAGAAATGTTTTGCGTAAAAGTTGCGATATTTTACGACTTATGACAGCAGTAACGACACGTAGGTTTTTTCTGACGTCGCCTAGGTGCGTCGTTCATGGAATTTACAAAAATGGGAAATTCTTTGCAAAAGTAGTTGCAATAGAGTTACAACAGTCCTGAAGACTCGCAATTTTTCTGACTATGCCGCCCCTAGGCTCGCCATTTGTGGAATTTCAAAGTGATGTTTTCAATCGCCATTAGTCGTACCAACGTTGCGATATTTCGGACCATTCCAAGGCTCACCATTCGCGAAATTTTGAAACGAAATCTTACACACAAGTTACAGCAACATTTAGGAGTTACAACAGTCCTGCCGACCCTTGATTTTTCTGACCACGCTCACCCCCTCCCTCCCGCAGGCTCCCCGTTTGTACTGAGGGTGGCCGGCGCGCCGGACGCAAGCAAGGTGAAGGTGTACGGGCCAGGCATCGAGGACGGAGTGCTGGCGCTCTACCAGAGCCGCTTCATCTGTGAGACGCGAGGTGCCGGCGCCGGCCAGCTTACCGTCAGGATCCGCGGACCGAAAGGTAGGTGGCAGCACGGGTGGCAAGGGTAGGTGGCAGCAGCAGCGGTCGCAAGGGTAGGTGGCAGCAACAGCAGTGGCAAGTGTAGGTGGCAGCAGCGGCGGCAAGTGTAGGTGGCAGCGGCAGCGGCAAGGGTAGGGTAGGTGGCAGCAGCAGCAGCAGCGGCAAAGGTAGATGGCCGGCAGCAGCAGCGGCAAGCGTATGGGCAGCAGCAGCCACGCAGCGGCCTGGCAAGGGGTAATGGAGCAGCAGTGGCAAGCAAAAAAAAAAAAAAAAACGGCTGTTTAGGTGCAGCGGCGGCAGTGGCAGCGCAAGGGTAGGTAGCAGCAGCCTATGCAAGGGTTTAGCGGGCAGCAGCAAGCCGCGTAAAGTGTAGGTGCCAGCAGAGCAGTGGCAAGTGTAGGTGGGCAGACAGCAGCAGTCGGCAAGTTGTATACGGTGGCATGCAGCAGGCCGAGCAGCGCGGCTAAGGGTAGGTGGCAGCAGCGAGCTGGCAAGTGTAAGGTAGGCAGGGCAACGGCAGCTGCAAGGTAGGTACTGGTGGCAGCAGCAGCAGCAGCGCGCAAAGGTAGATCGGCAGCAGCAGGGCAAGGGTACGGTGGGCAGCAGCAGTGGCAGGGTACGGTCGGCAGCAGCAGCCGTCAGGCAAGGGGGTAGGTCGCAGCAGCAGCGGCAAGGGTAAGGTGGCAGCGGCAGCCGGGCAAGGCGTAGAATGGCAGGCAGCAAGCAGCAGCGCAAGGGTAGATGGGCCAGACAGCAGCGGCGAGGGTAGGTGGCAGCGGCAACGGCAGTGGCAAGGGTAAGGTGGCATAGGCAGCGGCCAGTTGGCAAGTGGACTGTATGGTGGGGCGAGCAGTAGCAGCAGCAGCTGTAAGCGGCAAGGCTTATGATTAAGATCAGCAGCAGCGGCTATCAGGGTCAGGGCAGCTGGTCAGCAAGCATTCGAGTTAAGGCGTAGGTGCTAGCTGCTTGGCAGTGGGCAAGTTGTAAGGTGGCAAGCCAGCAGCAGCGCAAGGGTACACATCGCGCTAGAGGCACTAGACGTCACCGGCCTCATACCTTTGGCCAACAGACTAGTATTCCAGCTCTTGGGAAGTAGATGTTGCCTTTAGCATATCATCAAGTGTGCTGTTCGAAGTGACCGTAGATAGCTCAAGCACGGAATTGATAACGTAGCTAAGCCATCCACACTGCGATTAATTTGGTATTAATCCCTTTGGGTTGCTCCGGCTGGGGCATGATGTGCACCTTTGCGAGCTCTCAAGAATTATCAGATCGCAGCTGTGACTTCTGACACGTAGTGAGACTTGCGCCGTCACTAAAGAATTGTCTAGGCAGATGTGAATAGGGGTTTATATTGTGCTTGAGGACAAGGTTCTTGACACACGCTTCACAGACTGTGTTACTGCGCAAGGACGCACTTGAACCAGTCGCGAGAATAAACTGACAGTCGTCATTTTACGACGGACGTTCTCCTTAGAGAGAATTCCTCGGTGATCTAGCTCTTGTTTGGATAGGCACAAGGCACACGGTTTGCTTGATTGAATGATAGTGCAAAAGGCACTATGTCACTTCATCGCTTCAGTGAAGAGCGCGTTACATGAATGATTGAAACTGCTCTCTTGGCCCGCCAGTGGAGTTGTGAGGCTCATTTACGACAGCCTAGAGTTGGGAGTGTGCTCGACACGCGCAGATATGTTCTTTCGTGTGCGTATGCACCAGCAAGGACGGCTGAGAAGTGCTCTTCCTTGGAGTCGGGTTGCCTATAGCAGCGAGCAGCAGACGGCAAGGGTAGTGGCCATCAGCAGCATTGGCAAGGGTAGAGTGGCAGGCCATAGCCAGCAAGTTGGTAAAGGGTAGGTTCCCGGTCAGCAGCGCCGCAAGAGGTAGGGTCGGCAGCAAGCAGCAAGTGGCAAGGGTTTAACGTGGCCTCCTGCGATCAACGCAGAGCAGAAGTTGGAGTTCATAGCAATGTGTTTTACAGGATGGGACTACAAGGCACTATTTCGCTGCGGCACTTCTGGTCTGCTCATGGTGTTGCTGCTGTAGGTGCGCACCTTATAGGTCGTCCCCTTCTGGCAAGATTCGGCCTGGAGGGACTTTTAAGATCTCTTTCTCTCTCCTGACATAGGCAACACTTGGTCCAGTTTCAGTGTTCCCACGAATTTTTACAGTAGAAACTCGTCATGGTTAGTTTGACGTTCAGGGTTAGAGGGTTTATCCTTTTTACCACATGTACATGTTATATACATTTCGGTTTATGCCGGATACAACTTAGATTTTTGCACCGTCGCTAACCTAGTCGATCGTTCATCCAGTGTCATAAGTCCGTGCGATTCTGATATTACATCCAACTACAAACCCGTTATCTTTGGCTCGGCTCTCCCGCGCTGTGCACACGTCCTGTCCATTCAGGTTGCGGCCTGCCTAACTGATCGGGGATTGATTAGCAGATTTGGGACGACTAGTAGGTTGGGATTGCAGTATTGATGCAACTAATTTTCCTAGCTGACGACTGAACACGCCATGCTTGGGTTTACAGCAGGTGATGTCACAATGTCTTGGTTGTAGCCCGACAATCACTCCTGTCAAAGGAACTTTATCAACTTATTGCACTTGCAAATTATTAGAGCTAGATTACTCCATCACACGCAAGAGACCTTCTGTAGTGATACGCTCAGTCTAGTTTTAAGCCCGGCGACCAACGCGGTTTTACAGGTGTTGCCGATTGCCGTGCACCTGAGCATCCATTTTTGGAGCATAATAAGAGCTTTACACCGATGGTGAGACCAGTGACCAGCTAGTCCATCCAATGTGATGTGGCTGAATCGCTGAACAAGGTATGCAATGAACAAATGGAGCCCCAAGTATATAAATATGTGTCCGTGTGCTTTCATAACAGGAAAATCTACTCAGCAGGCTTGAAACATCTAAGAATCCGACAACCTAGATCATGCAAATCGGTTCCAACTACAAATCTTCTAAGCAAAACGTCAATCGAGAGGCTAATGTTTGTCGGCATATTGAAAAATCGCCATATCTTGAATTTTCAATTGCCAATCGGGGCAAGATTATGCATAGTATCACTGGAGAACAAGTTGTGCAAAGTTTGAATGATTGTATCAATATTTTCCGATTTTTCTGTTATCGCCCGCTAAGTACTGCTATGGGCATTCGCAAAACTCTTAGCATGTGCCGCACAGGATAACGTTTCGATTAGATTCTCCGACCAGGGGCGTGTAAGAATTGCGAAACGCGGGTTAACATGCCAAAGACAATCGTCATTATTCGTTTAATTTAATTGTTATCGCAGCTAGGTTTCTTGATGCTATTACCGGAAGGTACTTCATCACATGAAATCCATATTTTTAATGTGTCTTACTAGATCAATCATGTCGTTTTTGGAGTACATGAGCCGAAAAGCACGTGATATCAGTTTCTCACACAGGTTTTGTTCTTGTCTGAAACCCGTTAAATACTTCTAAAACGATATTGATATTTGTGATTCCTCAACTATTTTGTGAAAGGCATGTATGAATTAAACACAGAAAGAGGAAATAACGGCAGGCTCGATATAGAGACAAGTAAACCCGCCGGAGTTATAGGTAGCAAAACGTCCGAAACCAGCGTGGTCAGATTCAGAATGCAAGGCTGTGACAGATAAAGCTATCAAAGCACAACAGCAGTCAGGGCCAAAACGCTGAACAAAGTGAAACAGAACATGAGGAGGCGAAAAAATATTTCGGGTAGGTCGGCAAGTGACAACTTAGCAACCTGCGGAAGGAACGGCACGCACCAACCAGTCCATAAGAACAGATTGCGTTATAGATGGAGCTCCAACAGTGCAGCTTGTCCTAATTACTCCATCCTGGATTATCTCACGACAGTATTAGAACACTACAGTGCATATCCACCGTGAGCAGCAGCCAACAATCTAATAATTTGCTGTAGTCGGACGTGTAATTTACTTTCGTTCGTATTTGTTTTTGCAAAATAACAATAGTCGAATTTTTAAATATTATTATAATCGTCGAATTACGTCACGTTGCAGCTTCCTTTAGAACTTCAAAAGAACTACTTTATTCATGGGTGTTTTGGCTCGGTCGCTGACATAACATCAGCGATTGGTGATTGCGTATCAGCTATATTTGCGGATGAGTATCAACCACAGGCTCCCTCAGAAGCATCCAATGCGTCATGCGTGGTTTTCGTCGCTGCGTAACACTTTAGCGCCTTCCGAGCTGCTGGCGATTTGCGAAGCTTGCGACGTTGGACGCTACATAGCTATCGTCCATCCGTTTTTCGCTACAACAGCTGATGACTGCTAGAGCCAGCGAAAACATCAATGTGTGATGGTCCGGCTCTGGCTTGTATACAATCTGTGGTCGTTCAGTGGCAGGAGCCTCTAGGCATTTACACGTTTGGCCGCCATGGAGCCTTTGTGTGTTATGATAAGGTAAACGCTAAAGGGAGTTCAGCTGGTATATTGGCTGCCATCTACGTTGGACCGTGTTGCTGCTTCGATTGACGTACGACCTACATCGTTATAGTTCGATCATGATTGGACCACAGCGACGTGTTGCGCAGCCCAACAGATCAAGCGCAGCTTCGCAACATACTGTCAGCTTTTTGCTGGAACGTTTAAAGTAGCCAAAATCATCCTGACGCGTCGTTGGCGTGCCTTTCTTGCCTGCTTAGTCCCCACATTCCTACATTGGTTCTTTCAGAGCCTTTACGCAATACACACCCGCAAGCCTGCTCGCCCTATTTTGCCGCCTAAATGCGCAAAGGCAACCCATTTTTTCGTTGAACATAATCCTGAATCGTTATCTGTACTTCATGAAGTTACTGACGAGTTCCAAGCTGCAATAAGAAAGCCTTTTTAGGCAGCGAACACAGCAAGTAACAGGTTTGGGCAACACCAACGTTCTCCGTCACCAGCAGGAAAGCTAACGGGTAGCTGCACACCGTGCGAACACCCACGCAAGGAAGCAGATGCAATACTGAAATTTCCACGCAGAGAGAAAGACAGAATGTCACACCTCGGGGAGTAGTAAAGATTGACAATCCGAGTAGCGACAGGTGTGCAAACAGTGAAAGACATGTGGTCATACAAAGCAAGACAGGTGTCAAGAGAGAAAACATGCGTCACACGAGAGCGACCAGGCGGACGCAGTGGTGTGATAGAGATGATCACACAGACCCGGACAAGCTTCACACTGCAGTTGGGAAAGATATTTGAAACAGGAAGAGATGGTAGAGCTGACGTAGGCGCGCGCGCCAGATGCCTGCTAGAGCAGATGCCTGCATGGGAAAGACATTTAAGACAATTCAGCAAAAAATATTCTGCTGATGAAGGATTGAGTGGGTGGCAGCTATAGGCACGAAAGAGCGAGTGACAGATGTGAAGACTAGATGTGCTAACCGTAGATGCAGGCTTGACAAATATTAGAGAAAGCACAGCTACAACTTCATTAGCTTAAAAAATCATGCAGAGTTGTATTTAATGAATTACGAACTTTAAAAAATGTAATCGCTAGAAGCCAGTGTAGTTTCCATCAAAGGCAAATTTGCATTACGCTGCTAGAAAATCGGTTGCCCACGATCTGATCATGACTATGTTAGCGACAATTGCAAACACCGTGAAAACCTACACGAGAATGCACCGTCAGAAACCTCCCCGAAACTAATATTATAACGAGATTACGAGAGATTGTCGCTGTCAATTAGTTTCGTCTAACGTGTTACTCGTTGATTGAAACCTTTTTAAATGTCATTGTCTTGTTTCTGGGCCTGATGGTGTTTTTTGTTGTAATGCAATTCCGTGGTTTCGCTCAACCGCCATCAAAAATTAACTTTGTCCTATTGCATAAACGCCCATCTTACAATGTTGCTAGCCTTTTAATTCATCGCACACGCCTTTGCTATCCACGCAGAGGTTGACGTGTGAATTCAATGTTATCACCACGTGACCTTTTCGAGAAACACTACCCTCGTAGGAAGGATTTTAGTCAGTGGTAGCTAAACACGAGTGATAGGCAAGTGACCTGCTGCGGTAGTGAAGCGGCAGTTGAGTGATTACCAAAACACCAGCGAAAACGATGACAGAATAACAGAGGCAAGACAACGACAGGAAGCGAATTACAATGGATAGAGCAAAGTGACGACGCGTAGTGTACTGCAGATTCATAGTTAGCAAAGTCACGGCGAGATCTGAAGAAGCAATAGCAAAGGTTAACCGAATATGAAAGCACCAAGAATATGAATTATTTGTGTTGAAACAGCAGAGAGAGAGAGAGAGAGAGAGAGAGCAGAGAGAGGAGAGAGAGAGAGAAGAGAGAGAGAGAGAGAGACGAGGATGAGAGAGGAGTGACAGAGGAGAGGACAGAGAGAGACAGAGAGAGACAGAGCAGAGATAAGATACCGAAGACAGCCGACGTGAAGATAACAACTGCCAACGGAGAAGATAATGCAGACTACGATTATGCGCCATTAAGCGGCAGCACCGCTGTGACAAGGTGGGGGACCGTCGGCCCTTTTTTTTTTCCCCTGCCACGCTTACTACTGTACAAAGCCTGAACTGAAGAGAGGATACAACTTTGCGGCAGTGAACCATGGAGCCAGCGTAATTACACTGTCCTTGTATGATAACGGCACTATAGAACACATCCACAACCACCACAAACAGTGAAATCCAGGCTTCTTCACAATTCGCAGGCTTAATAGTCGCGCGTTTCTTTATGGGCGTTCGCTTCGCTTGTGCGTTGGCGATCACTATCCTTCGCTGCACTAATGTCGTCATAATGGTCGTATACGTCAGGTTCGACTTTCTAAGAAACGCAAAAGGACACTTACCCTTCATCATTTAATCTGGACATGTGCAGATACATATAACAGCGGTCGCAGTTGGAGCAAACTGTATTGCTCAGAGCTGTTCATACATGAGTATCATAAGACATGAGATAGACTTGTGGTATATAGTTTTTGTCGCCTACACAACCCCCCCCCCCCCCCCCTTCTCATTCGGCATGACTTCAATGCTGACGCATTTGGAACTTGCGACGTTTGGACCGCATACATTGCTATCGTCCATCCGTTTCGCTACAGCCAAGCTGATGACTCCTAGCAGCAGGCAGAAA
>NW_014577474.1:280408-288705 GCF_000485595.1 Priapulus caudatus
CTCTCTCTTTCTCTCTCGGTCGCTCTCTCTCGCTCTCTCTCTCTCTCTCTCTCTCTCTCTCTCTCTCTCTCTCTCTCTCTCTCTCTCTCTCTCTCGTTCGCTCACTCACACACACGCACACATGGGTGAAGAGTTTTAGCAGAAATAAGGAAACTAGGAAGAGAGAGAGAGAAACAAAAAGGGAAGATGCGAAGATGGAAATAAAGAATAAGGAAGATGGGGGATCAAAAAGTGGTGGTGGAAAGGAGAGAGAATGAAGACGAAAAGGGAATAAGAGGGAACGGGAAGAGAGAGGAGAAGAGAAGAGAAAGAAAGAAAAAAAGAAAGAACGAACGAACGAGATAGATTGAGAGATGTTGTAATGAGGCTTGTGCGGTGCCGGATTAACCATTAAGCAGACTAAGCACGTGCTTAGGGCACCAGAGCCAAAGGGGGCACCACAAAGTTGGGAAAAATGTGAAAAGAAAAAAAACGAATAAAGATTTGTACTTCCCAGGTGTACCACAAGGGGCCCCCAACAATACAATACAATACAAGGGGCCCCTAATGCCACCCAACAAGGTGCTAATTCCCAATTATCAGAAAGTGAAAGGTACTCAAAGACTTGTCAGACACTCATTGATGCTTATCCAGACGACATGAACAACACTTTGTCTACAGAGCTTGAGCAGTTCCATTCATATGTTCTTCATAAGTTTAAAACAACCAAGAAAACATCTTTCACTCACATGGAACTTTACAACACAATTACAGAAGACAAACTAGAGAGTGCCTTTCCAAATGTTGAAATTGCCTTAAGAATATTTTTAACATTAATGGTTACCAACTGCACAACAGAGAGGTCTTTCTCACAGCTAAAACGTGTAAAAAAATAGATTGACTCGTAGTCAGAATGAAGGTGTACATGCATGTACGCTCAAAATTGCCTCAAATACCATCTCCTGCGATCTACATTTTAAAAAAATTCTGGGGGAGGACCCCCATACCCCCCGCCTGTTTATCACCACTCTCCTTGAAATCCTACATAAATTTGTGCACTGCTGCAACCTGCATTGTATATCTGGTCAGACAGGTCAACAACTAAAATGGACTGGGTCAGTGTGGAAAGGAGGGGGGCACCAAGATTGGTCAGTGCTTAGGGCACCAGTGAGCCTTAATCCGCCCTTGGGCTTGTGTCGATATAGTGTACCACCAGGTTCTGCTTGGTACGGGCACTAGGTACCCTGAGGTAAGCACGAATAATAGACAGCGAGGACTATCGCTTCACTACAATGTGGTAGGGAGGGGAAGAGAGTGAGAGGGGGCGGGAGAGGGAGACGGAGAGGTAGAAGTGATATGCATGTCCACATGAATTTAAACAATTGAATTTATGAACCCTCTCTCTTTCCCGTTTCACCCTTTCTCTTTCTCCCCCCCCCCTTCTCTCTCTCTCTCTTGTTTGTTTTCTGTCGCTCGCATGCGCACTTGCTCGCCCTCTCCATCTCTCCCCTTTCTCCCTGTCTCTCTCTCTCTCTCTCTCTCTCTCTCTCTCTCTCTCTCTCTCCGTCTTCCGCTTTCATTCGCTCTCTCACTTACTCTCTCTCTCATTCTCTCTTTTTTCTATCTATCTCTTGCTTGCTTTCCTTCTTCCTTTCTCTCACCGTCCTCTCTTGTTCCGTTTCCCTCTTCTATGGCCGTTTGCAGCCGTTTTTCAGCGCCCGAGAAGGCGAGAAAAAGAATGAGAGAGTAAAACGGCTAGAGAGGTAACTAAGAACTAGAAAGAAAAGAAAGAGGGAGAGGAAATGTCGTGTCCGCAATGAAATATGTCAGTGTATGTGCCTACAGTAAAGCTACGTGCGTGTGCACATCTCCATCTGCATTCCTCCCTCCCTCCTTTCTCTCCTTTTTTCCTTCCTCCTCCCCTCTCACTCCCTTCCCCCTCAGTATTTCCCTCCCCCTCTCGCGCATAGTATCGCCCACGGCATCAGTTGCACGTTGAAAAGTTAGCCAGGCAAATGGCTGGTTTTCAGCCTCAACCTTTTCACCCCCAAAGCACAAAATATGATATAATACGCGTTTTTACAGACACAAACACATATACACGCGCTAACGGACGCGCACACGCGGGTATGGTCGCACACACGCGTGCGCGTGTATTATAGGCGTAAATTCACATTTTGTGCCTCGGGGTTTGAAAATGTTTCGGCTATATCATAACGGATACTAATCTGTATGACACTGAAAAAGTCAGCCTCGGTTCAAGCACAAACATGTTGACTTTCACACAAAAAATTGTTTTTATTTTATTTTGCTTTATTATTATTATTTTTTTTTTTTTTTTTTATTTGCTGCAGGTTTCCGCGGGCCGCACAGAACCTCGTAGAGGGCCGCAGTTTGCCCACCCCTGCTCTAGACCATGAACACAACCGTAATTGTATTTAGGCAACCATCTTTCTTTAAAAAATGGTGTGTAACCGTCATGACACTTTCTGCGTAACAGACATGACAGTTTGTTTACTTTGTTCAAGCTATCATACTTCCTTCTGAAGGAATTATGCTTTCATGTATATATAGTAAGAAAACAGGAGTCTGATTCATATGACATGCAATTCAAGTGAATTTTCTGAAGTACTTACTAACCTCAGATATGGTACTATACTACTACATTGGCTAATTTATATTCCTAAAATAGCATGTCAAAGACGTGTACCTCAATTTAAAAAAAAAGTTTTTTCAGTGAGCCTCAGCATCTGTGTTATGATGAAGTTAGTATGACCTAAAATATGAACATTTAGACTTAATTTAAAAGCAATCTACAGGGGTAAAAAATAACTTGTGAACAAGGGAGTCCAACAGACTCCCTGCCCTCAAAAAGTGAGAGTTCGCAGCAAAATGAGGGAGTCCGCAGTCTAAAGTTCAAAACTAAAGATATTAACAATAACGCATGTGCTTATTTTGAAGGTTCATGAGGTTGCACGTCTGCCAAATTTTCTTTGGGCATTTTAATACTGAAACATTTTGCGAGGCCGTGCTCTGGAACGAACTAGTTAGTATAGCAGAATTTTTAGGGAGTCACGCGGACTCCTGCATATGTCAAATCAGGGAGTCCGACAGTAAATCTGGGAGTATTTGACTCCGGACTCCCATTAATTTCGCACCCTGAATCTATAAGAAACTAAGCAATTAATGTTTTTACTTGAGTGAACATTTTTTGGGAATTTCCCATATACTTATCTTAATAATTTGGGCTATTTGCATTTACTGTTTAGATGTCTTTATATGTCAGCCATGGGAATCTCAAGTGGGCTTGTCTGACTCTGATATCAAATGATCAGGTGGAAACTGCTATAGCGTCCACATATCTCAGAAGACGATGTACACCATTGTCCAGCTTACATCATATGGCGGCAGATCTATCTATCGACTCACTACATGGCTTGAAATGTCACCAATCCGGAACATTGTCTCTCGAGTGGGAACCTCAATGGGCAGAATTTCATCACCAGTCGGGAAGAATGAAGAGTATTGCTCGGTTCTAATACCAGTTGCATGCAACCTCATGACTCACTGTCACATCAACCTTGCTGGCCCTCAGACGAAGACTACACAACCAAGTTGATGCCTGATTCCATGATATATATGCAGAGATATACGAAACATGTATATATCCTATGGAAGAGGAAAGACTTTCATAAGTCCATAGTGAGAAGGTGAGCTTCCTCTTCCACCCAAGCTATAAGTTTTACCAACCATTGAATGTATGCTTTCCTCCATCTGAGATCCATCAACAAAGACTAATAGCAAAGCATCCAGTGATGAGCTGCTAATTTCATCATCAACTTCACTACCACCAACTCCACCACCACCAACTCCACTACCACCAACACCAACTACTTATGGAGACAGTGTCATCGCCGTGCAAGAGCCACCTGGGAAGAGCAGTGGCTAAGTGATTGGTGCTCAGGACTTCAGGCTGAAAAGTCTGGAGTTTGGAGTCCCACCTTGTGCCCATAACATAACATAAGGGAGTGACTTTCATAAGTCACTAGTGAGGAGATAAGCTTCCTCTGCCACCCTTAGCTACAGGGTGTCCTTGGGCAAGGCATAGCACCTGTTTAGCCTCTCATGCCAGGGTTACGGTGAAGATGTCTAATGTAATGGAGATGGGCAAGTGACTGAACACAGCATTGACCTAATTGGAGGGAAGAACAAACATAGCTAAAGGAGTGCTGCTCTGCTAGATAATCTGTGCATCAAAGAAGGTAAAT
Organism: Priapulus caudatus; assembly: GCF_000485595.1. Taxonomy (NCBI): domain Eukaryota; kingdom Metazoa; phylum Priapulida; class Priapulimorpha; order Priapulimorphida; family Priapulidae; genus Priapulus; species Priapulus caudatus. Next base: position 284,656 of record NW_014577474.1, read on the forward strand.
AACACCCGCATCTTTCTCCAACTAAATAGCTGCTAGTGACCCAAGGAAGATGGAGAAGACTTGTTTTTTTAGATACTACAGCACAAGCAAAAATCTATATAAACGTGTTTGTATCAAATACAGTGATCAAATGTAAGACGTTATCTGGTTGGCAGAACCAAACGTTTTTCACCAATTTCAACCAACTCTATACATGTTCTGTCACTTTGAAGGTATCTGTTTTCAGATAGAGGAGGGATAATTGGTGCCAGTGTGCTGAGTCGTGAGGCTGGGATTGGAACAAGATATCTTTTTCCTCCATTTACTCCATGAATGCTTATCATTTAGACCAGCAATACACAGTGAGTAGTTCCTGTCCGTATCTTAGGGAAAGGCTTGGCTTTCGAGAGAGAGGGATAGGGGATGTATACATATATGTGTGCGTGTGTGAAAGTATGCATACGTGCGTTCATGCGACAGCAGCAGCAGCCGCAAGGGTAGGTGGCAGCAGCAGCAGTGGCAAGGGTAGGTGGCAGCAGCAGCAGTGGCAAGGGTAGGTGGCAGCAGCAGCGGCAGCAATTGTCCCCAGGAATAGAATCGCAAACGTGGATTTCTCGCTCGCGATTGTAATCGTTGTTGCGATAAAATACGATAATGTAATATAATCGTGATGTAGTAATATTGTAAAATAAATATGTAATATTCCGTGTGATAATATGTGATAAGAACATATGTGATGAATATTTATTGAATGAAAAGTTGCGGTTACAGAGATTTATGGGATAGATGAATCGATTGATGGAGCAATTGACGTACAAGTCGATATTTAGATAGTACATGACAAATTGAACATGGATTCTAACAACTCGTTATATAGCGTACTTATCTCGCATTATATTAAAAGTGCTGGCCTCATAAATCTTACTATTACCGTTCCTACCATCCTAGATGAGCGTGTAATTAGCTAGCGCCAAGAAACGAATGAATTTTCTTACACAAATAAGCACAGCAAAGACATTTAGTCTCACAGCCATCTCGGGCTTAATTGGGTCCGATCCATCGGCGATTAATTAATTAATTATTGAGTAAATAGTAGAAGTAGTAGTAAACCTTTCTGTTGCTTCATTTCTATAGGTGCGTTCAGGGTTGAGATGCAGAGAGAGAGCCAGAAGGATCGGACGATTCTGTGCAAGTACGACCCGACGGAGCCCGGCGAGTACTTTGTTCACGTGAAGTGGTCCGGCGTCGACGTTCCCGGAAGTCCGTTCAAAGTTTGCATCTTCGACACTCAGGACGAACTCGAGCGGTGAGTGACGGCAACGTTCGTGACTGCTGCGTCGAAATGCGTTCGTTTCTAAAACTACTATCAACCCGTTAATATCGCGAGAATTTTATATTCGGCGTGAGTGGGCGCCGCTTTTTTTCGATATCCAAAAAGGAAAGAAACATTTAATGTTAATTTATTTAATTTATTTATTTAATTAATAAAATATAATTTAGCTTTTTAGAAAGCGCGCACATTGTTGCACTACCTCGTGTGACATTTAGTCAGCGTTAGATCGGCTGCGAACTAACTTATTGGTGTTATTGTTTAGACATGTTTTGGTCTGGCTCAGTGGTGGATCCAAGGCCCCCCCCCCCTATTCGGCAGCACACCGGCGCTATCACAAAATCAGCACTCCCTAAAATGAATTCTTGGCTACACGGTTGCGCCCTCTATTTCAACATCCTGGATCCGCCATTGTCAGACTCCCCTACGCACAACTGTCTTGATAACAGTGCGTCTGTGTTTTAGGTACCGAAGAGGGGGCTGGGTGCCAACATGGGGTCCAGTCGAACCCCAACATGGCGGCAGCCTCTACTCACCGGTGTATAGACCAGCAATCCCGTGGGGCCAGGACATGTAGGGATAAATCTGCAGTGTATTGAATGAACAAGCAAACATTCACGTTTGTAAACTTCTACAAAAGGAACTCGTAAATTGTACTATTTGCCTGTTACTAGCATATCACAGACGTGCTGTTTTACGCTCGGCATTGAAATGGAAATTATGGCATGAATGGCTGTTATTACAAATGAGATTTGTTTAAGAATACACGTTCGTAAAACTTAAATATTTACGCAGCAGAATACTCAAATCTTATACTCACGTGCACAAATGTTTTTAGTCCATTCGCATGATCTGACAATGCTTCTCACAGAATTTCAGCCCACGATTTGCCAGAAATGTCAGTGCAGAAGAAAACGGCATGATTGTTGAAAGATAGATTAAGATCAAAAGCATTTTTAGCCAGACGTGTTACGTGTTAGTTTTAGAGATGGCAAATATAGGTACTTGTGATAAAAGTAGTATAATTATTTGATTAATCACAATTATATGTAGGTAGGCAACGGAGATAGAATATACATATATAACATACTCATGGTAATAATACTCGTCGTAGTCTTTATCACATCTGGCAGCAAGCTTGCAGCAATTTTTTAAGTATGAGAATTCTATCAGGAGTGAATAATCCTGTTTATATATATATATATATATTACAGCTGTAATGTGCCTTGTCCATTAATCGCTAATATGGTGAACAGACAAATGATGTTAACTGTAGACATTATGTGAGGTGATCGGTGCTGGAGATGAAATCTTTATTGACATTTTATCTTTTCATCTTGCATGATAGATAGACGATACAACGTATTTTTAGTTTAGAGGGCTCTTGACTGTTAACTTTTATTTACTATATACAAGTATCTTCAGTATTTATCGAGCGAATATTTTTTATAATATTTTGACAATAATGTTTCTGCGGAGGATTTTCATTTTTTTAAATGAAATGGTTTTATACGTAGACAAATATCGGTTAAAATTAATAATGTGAAATTATTAATACTGTAGTGGGATATATTATACAAGTTTGTGTGGAGTATCCTGTGGCGGGTCTCGGATACTTTAAAGGCAACTAATAAATTTTATAGTAACTAGAATACCTTGCATACAGACTATCACTGTACTTTCCATATGGCATTTTGCATACATGTGGTACGAGATTGACAAATAAAAGCCCTGATTGCACGGATAGACATATATATATATAAGGATATATATATATAGTAGTATATACTATAGTAGTATAATAGTACAAGACAGATGTCAAGATAATAGGTAGAGAGGGTGTTTTAAATTCTAGATCAGCGACGCAAACTTTCGGTCATGGAGGAAGGAGTACGTCTCTAAAGCTCTACGCTACTTATTTCAATTTGTGTTTCTATCTACACATGGTAGTGGCGTGTGGATTCTACTTTCTCAGTAATCTATATAGTTGTGTGCGTGGTGCGTGCGTGCGTTTTGGTTGTGTGTGTGTGTGTGTGTGTATGGTCGTGTGTTTGTGATGTGTGTGCGTGTGGTGTGTGTGTGGTGTGTGTGGTGTGTGGTGTGTGTGTGTGTGTGTGTATGTGTGTGTGTGGTGTGTGTGTGTACGTGTGTGTATTGTGGATAGTGTGTGTGGAGTGGTAATAATCATAATATCAGAGTACATAATAAAGGAACATTAATAAATAATTACAATTAGGAGACATATAAATAATAGGAGGTAACGATAATCTTCCTATTATTACTCTTTGAGGTGAATATTAATTTTATATATATATACAATTAGCATTACGAATGCATCAAAAAGGCTTTGGCATACCAACGATTAAACCCAACTGCAATCGACCCCAACTATTGCTTTTATCAGGGGTTTGTTATAATGTACAAATTTGTCCATTTGACTGTGAAAGCGACCGTATATAGCCAGTATATGTTCATATTTTGTGCATCAGCGGCGCGAAAAGTTTGATCCCGAAAATCGCTCCGCGACTGGTGGATCAAACCTAGTACGACAGTAATATACTAATACGCTACGCAGATCGTCGAGGGCGGGTACGCCATCCACGGAAGGAGAGGAGAAAAGGGATTAAGGAAGGCCGACAGAAAAAGGAATATCAAATAAAAAACAATTGAATGGGAGCAATAGTGGGAGGCTAGAGAGAGAAGAGGAGTGATAAAAACAGAAGGGAAAGTACTGGCAGAGG
>NW_014577474.1:294906-300069 GCF_000485595.1 Priapulus caudatus
GTGTGTGTGTGTGTGTGTGTGTGTGTGTGTGTGTGTGTGTGTGTGTGTGTGTGTGTGTGTGTGTGTGTGTGTCGAGAAAGAGAGAGGGAGGAAGGAAGTTTTTTGTTGTTTATCAAAATTTCTTATTCTATGGTGTTATCAAATTAATTTGGTCTGTCTGAACTGTTATAGTTGGAATCGGACATAAGGAATGTGAATTATAAGAAATATTCATAAATGTGTTGACTGAAATGATTCGTTATAATGCCTCCTAACGTGTTGCTCATTAACTTAATCACCTATACTTACGCATTAATAATCTCACATTTTTGTCTTTACTGTTGTTACAGAGCAAGGAACCAGGAAGGAACCAGAACAAGGAACCAGGAGTTCAAACTCACTTCTGTTGAGAAGCTGCGTAACACTGCCACACCCACGGATCAGCACACGCCCACAACGAGCCACCAAATCGTGTAAAAGGACATTTGTGCAGACATAGACACATCAAGCTGACAGGAGGCTCGAGTGCATGAAATCGTTGAAGCCAAGACTGTTATTGCAACCACGCACTACGTTAATGTGAAACTGCCTTGTAATGTGTCCGTGTGTTGTTAATTGAATCCAGAGTAGTTTTTTATCGAGTTCGTTTTTAGACGTCAGTAGTTCAATGTTCGAAGTATTCGACTAGCATATTTAATGACAAAGATGCCAGGGGGTGAGGCAACATCTTGGCTGGTCAGAGCATGGGAAATCACACCTCCCCCCTCCCAAGAACGTGGGAGTTAGGGTTGGGGTGTCCGGCTCGCAGGTTTACCCTGGCACAATCACATAGGTTAAATGACGTCGTCGACGCTGGGGCGAGCGCGATACATAGGGCGTGCGTAACGCGCAACCGTACTCCTCCAAATTACTACTCCAATTACAATATTCATGTCCTAGCTACAAGAGTATATACAGTGTACGGATATATATAAATACGTGTGTGATATATAACAGTTATATATGTACCTAGCTACAATCTTACGTGTTGTACGCATGTACAATGTACTCAGGTGTTTGTGTCTATATGTTGTTAACAGCGCGGACAATTTGGTTGCGCGGTTTAGTTCGAGTTTCGCGCGTCGGAGACTTTGGCGCCTACGAGACGTTAACACTTAACTTACTAGCTTATAACTAACACTTGTAGCTATAAACCAATTCATTAACGTTAAAGCCAATTCACTCGCCTCAAATTCAACTATATTTCGTCACAAGTACGTAATTTGCAGTAACAGTCGTTCGCCATTAGTGAAGTGATTCACTGGTGACCATGGTCGTAGATTTGGAAGCAAATTGATTCGTTTCATGTTCATTTTATTGTGTACTGTATTTGCAAATGTATGTTGCAAGTAAAATAAAGGTAGAGATAGTAGATAAAACTGAGAGGTAGCAGATGAAACTGAGAGGTAGTAGATGAAACTGAGAGGTAGTAGATAAAACTGAGAGGTAGTAGATGAAACTGAGAGGTAGCAGATGAAACTGAGAAGTAGAAGATGAGACTGAGAGGTAATAGATGAAACTGAGAAGTAGCAGATGAAACTGAGATGTAGTAGATGAAACTGAGGAGTAGTAGATGAAACTGAGAGGTAGTAGATGAAACTGAGAGGTAGTAGATGAAACTGAGAGGTAGTAGATGAAACTGAAAGGTAGTAGATGAAACTGAGAGGTAGTAGATGAAACTGAGAGGTAGTAGATGAAACTGAGAGCTAGTAGATGAAACTTAGGCATAGGAGATGAGACAGAGTTACAAGATGAGAGAAGAGAGAAACTAAGGGGGAAGCAGGACTGTAGCCTCTGGGGGCATAGAGGCAGCTGCCTCTAAATTCTGGAGCAAAGCAAATGCTGTTAAATGCCTTTCGCAAGTAATGACTTATTCAATTTTGTGTCCTAGTTTGTACCTTATTGTACACAGTTTATTCCAAAGTGAAATATTTTTAACGAAATTAGAAAGTAGTCACTAAAAAGTAGTCGTTTCTGTGACACGATCACAGACTATGCACGGATTTAAGGGGAGATGCAGCCGGACAAAGAATATACGAGTATGTTTTGTTGTGTGTTTTCCTTCAAAACAGGCGCGATTTTTTAGGACAAATTGCACCGGATTAAATTTTTTTAAACCCAGTTATTCGCGGGAAAGCCGCTGGACCCCCCACCCACCAGGAGTTTCACAACCTCGTTTTTCGCAGTGCCCCCTCATTAAAAAAAATCCGCCTCTGCATGCCAAGTGGCTGGCTCCAAAAGCCCACCAGATGAAAAAGACCCACCCCTCCTGCAATGTTCGCTACGAACCTGTCATCATTACACACCTAAGTCATGAAATATTGCGTCCCTCCCCCCGAAGAGTTTGCTCGGTCTACGGTCCTGCTGTTGCAACTAATGGGTAATAGAAAAGTCTGAGGGATAGTGGATGAAACTAATGGGTAATAGATAAGACTGAGGGGTAGTGGATGAAACTGAGAGGTAGTGGATGAAACTGAGACGTAGTAGATGAAACCCTATGATGAAACTGAGTGATAGTCGATGAAACTGAAATGTAGTTGATGGAACTGAGGAGCAGTAGATGGAACTTAGGTTTAGGAGATGCGACAGAGCATACAGTAATCTTCACTTAGTACACGTAAGCTAGTTTCTTATATCGCGTATAACATAATGGACAAGTCATTGCTGTTGTCGATGAAGGTCCGCATGGGGGCGCCACGATCGTAGTGAAGACTAGCACGTTGTAGAAGGTGCGTCTGTCAGCCGCGTGTTTCTAGAAGAAAAGGGAGATCGGATACGAGTTAAGATCAATATATTCCACTGTGTGCCGAACAATAAACAATAACAAATAATCAAATGTAAAAATCAACTCGATGTTATATATGTAAGGTATATCGTAATGAATTTTCCTCTAAAAAGAGGACTGACATACATTATTGCTATGATTTTACATGTGAAGTGAATGCTTTGAATAATGAACGTCGGTGGGTAAGGACGGGGGCAGCAGTTAAAGTGGAAAGGCGTCACAGGTGGGGTCTAATAATATAGCAGGGAGGTGGTGAATAATACATTTTTCGACTAATTTTTGTTGGTTGAAAAATTATTTAGCCAAAGTTAAAATTGCTTTGGCTTTCTCTCGTGAATCCTGACTATTAAATCAAAGCAGAGCGACCTCACTGATTGTTTCCTTAGCAGGTCCTTCCGTGACCTGAACTTGTGGGGGTGAGGGGAGGAGAAACGAGTTAACATGACCTTGTACACTGACATATAAGTGAATAACCAGGGGGCGTAACTTGAACAAATTATTGAAGGGAAGCAAATTTTCGTGTGATAAGGTAATACATTTAGCTGGTTCAATAAAATAAACGCATGTAGGCATGAATTAAGCGGAAGGGTTAATTTTCCTCTATTATAGTACTGGTATTTATCGGTATTTATATTTACATTTACACGAATTTACTTGCATCAACTTTCACCATTTTTCTATATGCATTTAATAGTATGTATATATAGTTTTATCATCCAAAATTTAGGGGCAGTAGTCACTTTCTTCTACCCCCCCCCCGAGGTCATGGTCATGACAATGGTCTCTGGTCATGGTCTCTACCGGGGGAAGCTCGCCCCTCAAATACTGCTGCTTTCCCCTGTCTGCAAATCTCATATAAGAGACACATATGAAGATTATGAACAGTACGCCTAGCTAACCGCAGACTGAACAAGATCAAAACTATCTGTTGATTATTCACGTTTATAACTGCGTGCGCACGTACGTAAGCAGGGGTGTGAGTGCGTGCGTACGTGCATGCGTGCTCGTCCGTACATGTGTCTGTATGTACACCTGTGCTTGTGTGCGCGTTCGTACATGTGTGCGCGTGCGTGTGCGTGTGCGTATGCGCGCGTTTGTGTGTGTGTGCGTTTGCAAGTGTGTGGCTGCGTGCCTTTGTATATTTGTGTGTGTTGCATGAGCCTGCGTGCGTGTGCGCGCATCTGCGAAATAGTGCGTTTTTTATGCGCATGTGTGTGTGTGTGTGTGTGTGTGTGTGTGTGTGTGTTTGTGTGTGTTCGTGTTCGTGTTCGTGCTTTCTTACGTGTTGGCTTTCTTTAGACCGTGTGCGTGCGTCTGCATAAGTATTTTATCTCCGGACTTTTAAATTAGAGTGTACTGTATAAAATGAAGCCATTTTCATCACGTGATTTTCTCGACTTACTAACGCTGAGAGGGTCTATGTCCCCCAGGGTACTGCCGGAACGTACTCTGGTACTATCTAATATGCCGGACCGTACCTCGCCTACTCCACTAACGAGTCTAGGGAGTCGCCTACGCCTACTCCCTACCCCTAACCCTAACCCTAACCCTAACCATATCAGATAGTTACCAGGGTACGTTCCGGTATACCGGACCGCACCCAGGGTACGTTCCGGCAGTACCCTAGGGGACATAGACCCTATGAGCCTTACTAACTCATGTTGTGAAGGTGACGTGTAATGAAGTGTAGGAACGCGTTAACATTTCTCTCTATACTGACACGTAAATGAACAACCAGGGCGTAGCTTGAGTTAGTGAAGGGGAGTTAAAGTTCGTGATGTATTTGAGTAATGTCATTCTTTTAACGTGTACAAGAAAAAAATTACGTCTGCATTTGAAGACATGTAGGTAATTTTGTTCCATTAATTACTGATGGCATTTATAGACATAAATATTCACACCACATAACTACTCACATTAACTTACTTTTCAAAAATTTACTTTTTACATTACTTAAACTGTAATTTAGTGGCGGTCCCTTTTTTTTCTTCCCACGCCTCGGCCATGAAAACAACGTTGAGGGTTATATTCTCTAACGGGGAAAGCCCGCCCCCGCCCCCAGATTTCCATGTCTGCATATTTCATATAGGAGAAAAACAGTTACGCTTAATTAACCGCAGACTAAAATAATCAAACGTGTGTGTGTGTGCGTGTGCGTGTGCGTGTGCGCGTGTGTGCGCGCGCGCGTGCGTGCGTGTTTGTGTGTGTGTGTGTGTGCGCGTGTGTGTGCGTGTGCGTGTGTGTGCGTGTGTGTGCGCGCGCGTGTGTGTGTGCGTGTGTGTGTGTGTGTGTGTGTGTGTGTGTGTGTGTGTGTGTGTGCGTCCGTGCGTGCATGTGCGTGCGCGCGCGCGCGTGTGTGT
>NW_014577474.1:300079-301499 GCF_000485595.1 Priapulus caudatus
GTGTGTGTGTGTGTGTGTGTGTGTGTGTGTGTGTGTGTGTGTGTGCGTCCGTGCGTGCATGTGCGTGCGCGCGCGCGCGTGTGTGTATGTGTTCGTGTTCGTGCGTGCTTTCTTTCGTGAGTGTACGTACGCGTGCGTCTGCGTAAGTGTTTTATCTCCGGCTTTTAATAATTCGAGTGTACTACAGCTGCGAATGAAGCCATTTTTATCACGTGATTTTCTCGAGTTACCTGATTTTCTCGAGTACGCACACGCACACGCACACACACATCTGAAACCATTCCATAAAATTGTATATAAAAATTTTCAATCTCATAGAGTCAATGTTGCGGGGAATCGACCCTCCTCCCATGCCCCCCTCTATCTCATGTCTCCATCTGCACCTCCGTCTAGCGATATTAATATAGCAAGACAAACAATATCGCTGACGCTGTTGGTGGCTCGAGGCAGTGGCTGCGTGAGTGAAATAGCCGGGGTGTCCAATCCTTGAGGGTAGAAACTGTAGGAAGCACCACATCGGTCGACCGCATGCTGTATTGCCTATTCCATCTCCGCAGCATCGCCAGTCTTCCCGATCCACAACAGAAACTTCATCCGGACCATCTGTAAGTGTTCAGCACTGTCTCCAAGCATTCCACGTCATTTCCAGAATTTCACGTCACTTCAAGCATTCCGTGTTGTCTACAAGCATTCTGTGTCATCTACAATGATTATGTGTCGTCTGCAAGCATTTCGCATCACCTCGAGTGTTCTGTGTTGTCGGCAAACATTTCATGTCATGTTGATCGTTCCGTGCTATCTCGAGCAGCAAGTGTTTCGTGTCAAATCTGGCATTCCGTGTGATAAAAAAACATTTCATGTCGGCCACACCGCGTATCATGTCTTTCGCCTGCAAGCCTGCTCCAATTCACCCGTGGCGTGCCAGATTATTCCGTGCTGTCTGCAAGCGTTCCGTGCCACCTCCAGAGAGAGATAGAGAGAGAGAGAGAGAGAGAGAGAGAGAGAGAGAGAGAGAAAAGGAGAGAGGCAGAGAGGAGAGGGAGAGAGAAAGAGAGAGAGAGAGAGAGTAGAGAGAGAGAGAGAGAGAGAGAAAAGAGAGAGAGAGAGAGAGGATAGAGAGATGAGAGAAGATAGAGAGAGAGGAGAGAGAGAGGAGAGAAAGAGGAGATGAGAGAGCAGGGTTGTAGGGTGGGGGGGGGTTGTGTTTGTTGTGGCGTAAAAGTGGGTACTACGGAAAAAAAAAGAAGAAAATTTGGGGGGGTTGAGTTGTTTTTTTTTTGTGCGAAACACTCGTGGTAGCCAGCATCACCACGTCTGTAGGCCTGTAGATGAAGGACACATATAGCAGAGCTCGAAATTAAGAGTATCGAGCTTGATCGTACACGGCATCACCGTATGTTACTTATAACGACGACACGTC
>NW_014577474.1:303612-310438 GCF_000485595.1 Priapulus caudatus
CGATATCTCCGCCTAGGAGTATCGTATTGACAAGCGGTTGGTCTTGTTTTAGAGAGCAAAGAATTCTGCTTAATGCAATACCATGAAATTATTATAGACTCGCAGGCAAAGTAGAATAATGTTGTCGTGAAATAGCACTATTTTCCCGTTTTTCGTTGACAATATTTGTCATTATACGCTCCTGCTATCATATAACCTATGCGCGGATCACTATCTCTCACGAGACCTACTAAAAACTTTTTATGCCCGTACGTGATATTAAAAAAAGTATACACGCATATAATACTGTCAAATTTACATTAATCTATCTATCACATAATCTATCTACACGCACTTTATAATTATTTTTCACACTAGATGGCGCTAAGATGTTAAATTTCAATCACGCGGATCACATATAATACTGTCAAATCTATTTCCTCCCCTTTCTCCTCATCACCCACTCCTCCTTCTACCGGGCCAATGCAATGCCTATGTCAATGATGTAGAGTCTGATGATAGATATTATCTTTACTATGATGTACATACCTCAAGCGCTAATAGTACATGTATTATTAGTTCTTGATGATATCAATGAATACCTAGATTCTACTATAATATAATGCCTACTTTTCAAGTGTATTCTCAAAGCTAAAAATTGAAATCGCGTACTTTAGTGGCAAATATGAGAGCCGTTGTTGAACTTGAGAGCAACGTAAAAACGTTCCTCGGACTAAATTCCCGTGTACAGATTTTACACGGGCTCAATTATTTACTACGCCACGAAAAATGGCACCCTCCATAGCTGAATGCTAGTTTATATATCTCGAGTTTCATATTTTCAGAATTCCGTGTTTGTACAGCTTATGTGCAATATTGTGCAATCATGATTTTTGTTACTACAACTTCAGCTTCGTCAAGGTTAATGAGACGCTGTATTTTTCGTGCTTTAAATTATAGAAACAGGAGATTTACAGACATTTATCACGTCCCGAATAGTCGTGTGCTATGGCAAAGCCAAAGGCGATGTGCATCTACCAACAATGTTATGAATGTGTTTGATCGGGAAACAAAACAGCGGCAAAAAAATCGTGCAGCAGCCCTGCCCGATTGGAATGTTTATGAATACGTTAAGGTACATATTATAATATTAATCTTGTTGGTCACACTCACTGTCAGTGTCACAGACGCGAATTGCCTATTTGTCTAATTTGAATTTGTAAACAAAATATAATAAATAAATTATTAAGTAAATGTAAAACTTAAAATTTCACGCAGACTAATGATTCAGTGGGAGCTCGTATAGTGACTACATAGTGTCATTAAATTTTTGGCTGGATGTCGTGTTTTCCCTAGCTCTAGTACTATAGCCCGCTTACATTAACTGCCGCTGGGGCGCCAGCGGCAGTTAATGTAAGCGGGCTATAGTACTAGAGCTATGTTTTCCCTACATACTTTATTAATCAAGGAGTTTTATTTTGTCACTGTCAGTGTTTTGCTTATCATATATGGTAGCATAAATAAAAATTCAAACTTTCTGTTTCAGGAAGAGATAGGGTGGCGTGTTGCCGATCGCATATTTGACGTGAAGCGGAAGTTTGACGTCGGAGTTGAACTCGGGAGCGGACGTGGCTACGTCAGCCGTCACGTGATACAGGAAAGCATGGGTTACCTTATGCAGTGCGAGATGGCAGACAAACTCTTAGACCAGTCTGTAGGACCGGAAGACAACGTCCCGCTGGATCGACTCGTCGCTGACGAAGAGTTTCTTCCCTTCAAGGACAACTCGCTCGACATCGTCGTGTCGAGTCTCAGCCTACACTGGGTCAACGACCTGCCCGGCACGTTCAAACAAGTGAACAACGCGCTGAAGAGCGACGGCGCTTTCATCGCGGCGCTGTTCGGGGGCGACACGCTCTACGAGCTGCGATGCTCGCTGCAGATGGCCGAGCTGGAACGCGACGGAGGCGTGTCCCCGCACATCTCGCCCTTCACGGAAGCGCGCGACCTTGGCGGACTGCTGGCCCGCACCGGCTACACGCTAGTCACGCTCGACGTCGACGAGCTGCGAGTGAACTATCCGTCGATGTTCGAGCTCATGCACGACCTGCAGGGCATGGGGGAGAGCAACGCCGCGTGGAACCGGCCGCTGAGCCTCAAACGCGACACCCTGCTCGCTGCCGCGTCCATCTACAGCGAGATGTACGGAAACGAGGACGGCACGGTGCCCGCGACGTTCCAAATATTTTACCTGATCGGGTGGAAAGCGGACAAATCGCAACAGAAGCCGGCCGAACGAGGATCGCAGACTGTGTCGCTTCACGATTTGCATAAGCTGGATAAGCTGATTGATACGGCGACAAAGACGGAGAAAAATATAGACGACTTAGAAAAGTTAGGACTCTTTACGGATAAACCAACGTGAAAGCGTTTTACGGATGTTGCACACGTGTGTCTCGCTCATATTTTTAATGATTATATGCAGTATAATAAGTACAGTAATCATTTGGAAAAGAAGCTCGAACATGTTCTTACTTATTAGACGTGTTTATATTGAAACAACAGAAATCGACTGTAATGCATGTTTTATCTTTAGTCGCGTAATATATTTTTAAACTACCGTCAGAATTAGCATTTCGTAACAGAGATAGTAAAAGGCCACAAAAATTATGTAGTCAACTGCAGATAATAATCCATAATAACCTTTAAAGGCATAATAAGCCAATTGATTATGCAATGTTGACGAATGCTAGAGTAACTGGCACCTTGTGTAGTTAATAAGTACATAACCTAATAGCCAAATGTGTATTAGTTTGTCAAATATCACTGCTGGTTACATTACAAACAAGACTTGAAATCGGTTGTTGATATGTATCAACGTATCATTTACGTGCCGTAAATGTTATCCAGGAGTCAAGTGATGACACAAACATTTGTGCGGCCCGTATGTTTTGGACGTCAGATGAAATGGAGGTGTCAGCGGTGTAACCACGGCCACAGACTAAACATGGAAATGGAGTAAAACACACGTACTAATCATGGACGCACGTGGACAGCCCTGACAAAAAGTTCCTTATCACGAGCGTCCATGTTTACGAAATCACTGATGATAGCATTGCAGAGATGCCAACACATATTTGAAGCAATCTGTAGTTTCTGGCCATCAAATTAGTAGTTCGAGGGTAACGTAGTGACCCGCGTTTGCTAGGGGGGTCCAGCATGCCCCCCGGAATTCTGAGAGTCAAAAATGACAATAAATTGACAAAAAAGTGACAATAATTGACAAAATAAAATAAAATTTCGATCACAGTGAAATTCGTAGTTTGATACAAACTGGTCGTAGTGGTACAAAAGGAATAGAAATTCGTATAAAATATGGATAAATCGTAGTGGTTGGCATCTCTGGCATTGCATACGGCCGAGCATGGGTGCGAAAATGTCTGGTGCACTATAAATCTGTATCACCCACTTCGCCGGCAGCGGTTTGAAACTGTAAACAACTGATTTTTGGACTGCGGATTTCAATTAGGCATTTCTTAGTAACCAGCAGTGACATTGGACAAACTAAGTAATACGCGTTTGGATGTAAGGTTATGTATTTGTTAACTACACAAGGTGCCAGTTACTCTAGCATTCGTCAACATTGCATAAGCAATGGGCTTATTATGCCTTTAATCACACCAGGAGTTAATAATGACAAATTTGTCATTATTAACCTTTGATCACACTAATAAACTTCAGCCACGTGTGCATTGCAGATGTGCACGGAACTCTTACCAGTGCAGGTGCGATCAAGCACGATAAACGTGCACAAATGTGTGTGTTTACGTCTAGTAAATACAAAAATCTCTTTAATCCTATTGCGGCTTTCAATCTTACAACCTCACCATCCATTAGCTACAACTTGTGGCCTACCACACAATTGCAAACATAAACGGATGCGACACGAGTACTCTATAAAGAAAATTTTAATCCGATCATCTAATTCGAAGAAAACGAATGTACAAGTAGTACACCCACAAACCATAAAACTTAAGATCACTTTTCATGAGTGAAGGAACATGGCAACGTTTAATTAAAATAAACACCTGGAGGAGGACAAGGTGACAGTGATAGAGATGACTTTAATGAGCAGTCCACTTCAGGGATGATTTCTCGGCAACAGTAGGGTGTGAGTATCTGCAATCTTGTCTCACACAGTTACTGCTGTAGCGACATGGCTGTAAAACACATGTAAATTTAGAGTAATTAAAAGACACATTTAGTTGACAACTGTAAGGGTAAGCTACAGATTATTACTACTACAGTACACAATCTATTATCGGAAATTCTGAAAACCGAAAGCTCCGAAATCCGAAAGTTTTTCCGTGGAGGTCGTCTGCACACCAAAGCTCGCGTTTGGCTGTACAAGGTTCACTGCAGAAGTAGTAATGTGTTTTTTACTCATACATATTGTACTGTATGGGTACGGTATTTGGCCTCTTGAAAACTTTGGTTTTAGTACTGGCTAGTTGCAAGATATATGGTATGTATATCTATCTGTGCTGTACAGTAAAACTCGCATAAGTCGACACTTTTGGGACCAGCATATTTGTGCCGACTTACAAAAATGACGACATACGCGTAAGTCGTCATTTTGTCGACTTATTTGTAGGGCTTCCCTCCCAGGCGCCTGTCACACCTACGCAGTCATAAACATGTCCACACACGACGTCAGTTTGCGCCACATATATAGCAGACATGACAATCGGGTCCGTACATCAATCGACACCGCTGCTGGCCGTAACGCAAGTACATCGTACACACTGGCGGCAAGCGTGGCACACGCTGGCTATCTGCAACACCCGCTGTTGATTACACGTTTGGACATTGCAGGACCGTCTGCCAAATTTTCTTGGAACACTTGCTGAAAAAATACGGTCATTCCGCGATGCCGTGCTCTGGAACGAACTAGTTAGTATAGCAGAATTTTCAGGGAGTCACACGGACTCCTGCATATGTCAAATCAGGGAGTCCGACAGTAAATCAGGTAGTATTTTAGCGCACATCTGCGACAGCCAACTCGCACATCACCTTAGACCGTACGTACACTGCACGCGCGCGCCATCGGCATTTCTGATGACGACTTACAGATGGGAAATTACTGTTGTTTGTATTACATGGGACATGTCTGAGGGCGACGACGTGCACATAATGACGGCTTATAAATGACCACTTAGGCAGGGGTCTAACTCAGGTGGCCCTTACGACCTAGTCGCCGACAAAATTTGAAGATCGTACGTCAAAAACGGCCAGATCGCCGATAAAAACATGGGCGACTAAACTCGACAAGTGTTCTCTTACGATCGAAAATACGGTCGCCGACTGCGATCGCAGGAATAGAAACGGTTCTATTTCTATGCGGCGGTCGGTGACACTCGAGTCACATGATTATCAAAAGTCACGTGATTAACAAAATGGCAGCCTACACAGCAGTTAACAAGGTGGGATTATTGCACAAACCCTTTCTCAAATATATATTAAGTTTTCCGTATATCACAGGCAATTTGTTTAATTCTTTTTCTGCACATGATTATAACGATTTTCAGAAAATTGAGGATAGATTTACGAAGTTACCTGATGTTTACTGGTAAGCACCATTTTGTTGGTCATGTGACTCGTTTTATTTAGACTAATCCCAGCATCAAGCTCGCTCTGTTTGTGCTAAAGAACTGCTTGTGCTAGTACAAATACTGGGGCCGCGAACCCATCTACGTTTCCTGCAGAATGCTACGATCTAATCGGCAATGTACAGCGTGAAGTCAATTCAAGTCGACGTGAGTGTTGCTACGCTGCTAATCGGCGACAAAGTAGTCGCCGATAGTCAAATCGTAGGGCGACCTGAGAGGGGCTTTATGCGAGTTTTACTGTACTACCATTCCGAATTCCGAAAAGTGTCTGGTCCCAAGGGTTTCAGAGAGTAGTTTATGTATTGTACTATGCTCATGACTACAATTGCACAACGTATCATTTTATGCAACTGACTACTTTCACGCAGCTGGCTACTTCTACACAACTGACGGCCATTATGTAACTGTTAAAATTCACTAGTCACTCACCCCAGGATGCAAGTACGGACAGTTCATATTGGTACACTTCGGGTGGAACTTGCATACAACTGGCTGCGATTTTTGGAGCTTTGCCGTTCTTGCAGTAGGTTTCGTTGCGGAGAGTATAACCATGGGCCGTGATGACACTGTGCAAATAAATGAGGAATTTGTACACAGCATACAAGATCTGTTCATATACTCGACGTCTAAAACATAACTGCTGATTATATAATCATAGTAATTGAAGTATCATAAAAAGTGTCACAAAGATTACTATACTTAGCAGAATTATTCAATAACTGTCCATTTAATGTTTGCATAAAAAATACCAATCCTTGTTGTAAAAACCGCTATGATTATATCATACAAGCAAGATCTAATGAAAGTGTCAATGACACTGTAGCTCACCTTGGGTGTGATAGAAGAGGGAGGGGGATATATAAAGCAAGAGTATATATGGGAGTACTCCCATAATATAGCATATCTCCCATTATATACTCTTGATAATGATATATGCATAAGTTTTGATGCGAAAATAAATGTTTCAGATCTGAAAGTCTGAAATCTTGACCGTAGACGTACGGACGGACGTACGACGGACGACACCCCATAACAACAGGGGCGTGTACAGGATTTGTACCAGGAGGGGGTCTAACCGTAACACAAACTTGCGAGCACGCGAAGGTGGGGTCTGGGGGATTGGCCCCCCCAGAAAATTTTTGAAAATAGACCCCCTTAGATGCATTTTCTGCGTGAGC
>NW_014577474.1:310448-330146 GCF_000485595.1 Priapulus caudatus
TGAGGTCCCCTCCTGGGAGTATCTCAAAGTCGGGTGCAAGCGCACATGCACTGATGACCCGGTCGTACTTGCTCGCGCTGTATCTTTTGTTAAACGTGATGTTGTCCCGCAGTGTAGCATTCTGTATCCACGCTTGCTGAGCCGCGTACGCCACAGAGCCCTATAAACAAACCAACATATAAAAATCGCAACACAAACCGCAGCACCGCCAAAAACGCATCGGATCATAGCTCAGAATTGCTACATGAAACACTAGATCAGTGGTTCTTAACGTTTTTTGAATTATGGACCCCTTTGAGAATCTGGTGAAAGCTACGGACCCCTCCCCAGAACGAAAGTGTCAATGACACTGTAGCTCACCTTGGGTGTGATAGAAGAGGGAGGGGGGATATATAAAGCAAGAGTATATATGGGAGAACTCCCATTATATAGCATATCTCCCATTATATACTCTTGATAATAATATATGCATAAGTTTTGATGCGAAAATAAATGTTTCAGATCTGAAAGTCTGAAATCTTGACCGTAGACGTACGGACGGACGTACGATGGACGACACCCCATAACAATAGGGGCGTGTACAGGATTTGTACAAGGAGGGGGGTCTAACCGTAACACAAACTTGCGAGCACGCGAAGGGGGGTCTGGGGGATTGGCCCCCACAGAAAAATTTTGAAATTAGACCCCCTTCATTTTCTGCGCAAGCGGGGGGGGGACCCCCTGGACCACCCCTGTACAATAGCTTGACGATGTCAAGGCGAGCTAAAAATGACTTACTCTTCTTCATTGGTGCTAGTGACCTCTTGCTAGCATGTGTGTACGGACAGTTCAGTTTTGTGCACTTGGAATCGTAGACGCAGTTCGGGTGTATGTATAGGCACCGATCTCCAAACGTGCAGTTTGGAAACGTTCTACGAAAGCAAACACAAGTTTTCAACATCAAAACCATATTCTACATCCAAACGCAGACAATGGAAGGGGGGAGGGGTTTGGAACGAAGTTGTAGAAAAAATAAAATTACAGATATTGCTTATGCTTCACAAAGTTGGGCAAATTGAAATTAGAGCTATTTTACCATTTTTTATTTGTTGTACACATGCCATTATTAACTTTTTTAATAACCTGATTTAATGTTTTTTTTTCTACTATTGATAATTATTCAGATAAAAAGACCTCTACTAAAAGAAAAGCCACTGAGATACCTTACATGATTGAACGACTACATCAATAACTACGAATTGTTTTGCTCTATACGCCTTCACGTACTGGTATTGCATTCCGAATATTCTTGCATTGACTATTTTATAGATAGACGTGAGTTAATTAATAGTACCTGCACTGTATTGTAGGGTGATGATATCTACACTGGTCTCCCTGCTTGCATGCTGGCCAAAACTTACACCTTTCTGCAGGTTTTGCTTGCTTGGACGGCTTACGAATTTGTTGTTCTTCATCTTCTTCAAGTAAATCACATACGGCGAATGAACAACGATCAGTTACATAGAGTCGACATCAGACAAAATCGAAGTTCGGGACAGACAAACTAGGTAGAAGAATGCGAGTGAAATTTCAGCAGCGATGTTACAGTCAGGGCCGGACTGGCAATCGGGAGCACCGGGAGTTTTCCCTGTGCCCTGGCCTGCTAAGTGGCCTGCCCAAAAAATATATATGCACTAAAATTCACCAGAATGCATAGAATGAAGTCGTTCTACGTTGTAACAAAGATTTTCCTGGTGGGGGAATCCCGGGACCCCCAGACCCCCCGCTTAAAAAGTGGCCTGACTGGGGCTATATTTCCAGGCCTGAATGATTTTCCCAGTCCGGCCCTGGATACAGACGATTACGTTCTCTTTGTGGCGAGCTGCCGGGTTTAGCAGCGCTGTTCCGAATTACCTTCCGAGTCGTCGTTGATGGTGAAGGAGATTGCCTCGTGTTGGGGAGCGCAGACCTTGCTGGAAGGGGAAACAGCTGTCTCGCCTGTGAGGACAGTCTGTGGTTCCGTGTCGGCAAACACTATCTGCTGAGATGGCTGCTGCTCACCGTAGTGTATCCCCTCTGTAAATACGTAGCTGACGTGAAGGCTCGACAGTATAGAGTGTGGTATATAGTGTAGTGGTATATATTTATTATTATTATTATTTTTTTATTATTACTAAATCTTTACTGCATGTACTTAAATTCAAGCGAAAACTGCGACGGATGCAGACCCGCCATGTTACCGTTCGGCAGGCCATAATGCGGAGTGTACTGCTGCCACGCTGTCGCAGCCGACTGCCACGACGACGTTGAAGATGGAAGATACGCTGGGAGCGGGGCGCCGTACTGTCGGTACTGCGACGTCGCCTGAAGTTCCGTTGGGTAGGCCTGCTGCACGCGCGTCGGACCGCTCTGTGGCTCCGGCTGCCAGCTGCGCTTCAGAGATATCTGTGAGGTGAGATACACAAGACGATGGGATCGCATCAGGAGTGTATAATATCCACATCCAGATAATAAATCTATTATTATTCACCCCTGATAATATATATATATATATATCAAGAGCTCATAATATAGAGAAGAGTATGACACCGTTTTAACAGCGCTTTGCATAACGCATTGTAAATATTCTATCAATATGTGAATAAATATATTCAAACTTTACCTTGTTTTCGTCTATGATTCTCCCTTAATCATTATGACACCACCAATTTACCTGAAAATCGTATGTGTTCTTCAAAAAAGTTCTCTGAATACGACACGGTTTCACACAGTTTTCCCAAATGTTCGCATGTATTCGGCGCAAGTTTATTATCGGATTAGTGTTCTATTATTGTCTATGACGGAACGCTGGGGGCTGTTGGGAATATTAGGCATCGAATTGTATTCAGCGTGTAGCGTTTCCAGCGTGCTAGAAATAAATGTGTGCTCACGGCGAGCTAGAAGCTGATTTTAGCTGTGTTGCCATCGACATCGTGTTCCTGATGATAAGGAAGCGAAATAAGTGCTGTTACTGTGCTTACCTAATATCCCCAACAGCCCCCAGCGTCCTGTAGTTACAACCTGGTGCTGTCGCCGCATATCAGCATGAGCCGAATACATGCGAACGTTTGGGAAAACTGTGTGAAACCGTGTCGTATTCAGAGAACTTTTATGAAGAACACATACGATTTTCAGGTAAATTGGTGGTGTCATATGATTAAGGGAGAATCATAGATGAAAACAAGGTAAAGTTTGAATATATTTATTCACATATTGATAGAATATTTACAAGTTGAAAACTATGCAAAACGCTATTAAAACGGTGTCATAATCTTCTCTATTATGAGCTCTTGATATATATATATATATATATATATATATATATATAATATATATATATATATTATACACTCCTGATCACGTTACAGGCTGCATGGGCAGAGGGCAATTTCAGTGCAATCTGTGGAACAATGTGTGAATCTGTGGAAATCTGTGGAGCAATCTGTGAATTGCTTTAGTGAAACAGATACAGAAAGAATTGCATCGAAATTCATGAAGAATATTGGATTCGGTTGCCAGGATAAGGATGAAGTGCACAGATCCACAATTATACGTGTAGAGACAACAATGGAGCTATGACAACAATGACTCATACTCCCGATAATGCATCGAAACTGAAAAATGTGTGAAGACTGAAGACTAACAACTAATCGTCTAGCCCTATAGAATGAATAAGCCATATCGGAAAGTCCCCGCCGCCATATTGAGATCAGATAAGAGGGGGTATAAACAGCCCTTTTATAACATGGGTAGGATAGCACTATTCTAGGTTTTTGATCTATAATTCTCTTCACTAACGCGCGAGCGTAGTGGTGGGGGCGGGTGGAGGGGGCTCTAATAGCAAAAGCAGTACCAATGTTCCAATGTTCCAATCAACAAATCCATGTTTAACCCTCCTCTTGAGGGTCAAAAGGTTAGATTTCACGGTCCTTTCAATAAAGTGATAAAAATGGTAGGTCAGCGCTGAAACAAAAAAGTTTTGTACTCGGTGCGTTAGACCATGTCCTGAGAAAATGTCTGATATCTGACCTTTCCCCCACTACCCTTTGACCTGTGACCTCCAATTTCGCGCTGGTGATGGGTTTCCTCTCCATCACTCTATACATCGAATATTAAGAGCGTAGGTCGAGCCGTTGAGATTTGTGCCGCAATTCCGTATTTCCTCCTATACCTTAAGTTTAGGGGGAAATATTCCACCTCCATCAACACATCTTGACCTTTGACCCTTGACCCTCAAATTCGACATCCCGAATCCTTTTCGCGACCCCCCCCCACCCCACCCGATGTCCCGAATATCAAGATCGTACGTCGCGCGGTTAGGATTTGTGCCACAACTGTTGACGCATGGACGGACGGAGGGACGGACGAACATTCATGCGATTCTACAAGCTGCATGTGATTTCGTCAGCTGAGCTAAAAACGCACGAGTGTTTACATTAATCATGTACTTTCCTGAGCGCGCCTCGGCCATTTTATACCCCCTTTTTCTGTGACCTACATAACACAGCTGGACTTTCCGTTCTCACTTATATAGAATGATTATCGAGTACCTTTGTGACCATCGGTTGAACTGTAGCCGTCACTGTTGCACGGGGTTGGCCTTTCTTCTTGCCATACACTTTATTTGCAAAGTCAGAATTGACGCCATCCAATGTGACAATGAAGTTTGGGCTTGCCTTCTCTCCACTGACATTGGAATTATAACTGGATGTCAACATTTGATATTCAACTATAACTTTTAAATAGTTAAAGTAGTTATATAGTTAAGTAGTTTATTATAAGTTTAAGTATTATAGTTAAGGCGAAAAAGTAGAAGCAATATAAGTTGCCCGGCTGTTATTGTATTAAGGATAACTGAAATGCATGTTAAAAATTAGCAAGTTAAACCTCAAACAGACCGTGGCTGTAGCTAGCCTAGCACCAATGCTAACATATAGTCAAACCTGTACATAAGGACCCGTCAAGGGATATGCTAAAAGTAGCCTTCATAGAATAACGTTTTTCGATGGGCTGCAGCCATTTTAAATTTGTACCAATTGACGAATATAACGTATACTATCGCCTCATATTTGTTTCATATATATCAGTAGTGTCTATGACATTGTAGATTTACAAGTTCATGTTGGTAACGTAACTTTCTATGATTATATATACTGTACATGTACCTATAATTTCATTTGCATTTTCGTGGTGATTTTTTGCTCGTGTATGCCTCAAGGTTTTTTCTCCGTAGCTGTATGCACACGTGCACGTATCGTTCATGTGATCAGACAATGTTCAGACATACTTACGAACAGTGGATTAAATTATACACGGATGAATACTATAATTTTTATTTTACACTTTCATTTGCATACTGTGAGATTCAGCTTTGCGGCAACCCGGCTAAAGAAATCAAAAGAGATCAAACATCGTTGCCTGTGACGCTTGTCCCTCTGATTGTACCACTTCTTCGACTGTCTCTTCTAAATCAATGCATTTGTTCAGTATCGCACCGTATCCCCTGTGCACCGCAAATGCTTTTATCTTATCTACACACTCGTGTAGTTCGTGCAGGCTATTTATCTCCGGTTCCTGCGGCACTGTATCGTCCTCCTCTTCCTCGTCACTTCCATCTCCGCTGCCTCCTCCGCTCTCCACTGCTCGAAGGGGCATCCCCTCCACCGTCCAAGCTTGAGCGTTGTCCGTCGTAGCAAACCACGAGTCGACTTGCACGAGATCCGTAAGTGACACGCCGAGTGCATTCTCGCAAGCAGCTTCCAGCATATCGTTCCGTCCGCTTCCCTCCTCCTCGTCGACCTCACCGTGGTCCGATCCGTGTCCGATCCCGCACTGTAGGAAACACCGCCGAATCCTCTCCGCGTCCGTATCTCGCCACGACTTGCTCACCAAGCAGATCGTCTGCAGAATGTCCGTCGCCTTCATGAGTTCCGCCGCCGCCGTCGACCCCGCCTCGCTCTCCGCTCTCCGGAGGACCCCCGCCACCTGCCGCTCGCGAAACCTCCGCTTCAGCGCGCGCACGATGCCGCGATCCATCGGCTGAATCACCGAGCGCGAGCTCTGGGGCACGAACAGCAGCTTGATATTGGTGAGCTGCAGGTCGGGATGGCACGGCGCGTTGTCGAGCAGCATCAACACGTGCCGGCCCTCGCCGCGCATCTTCTCGTCCAGCCTCCGCGTGTACACCTCAAACAGCTCGCTTGTCATCCACGCCATCTTGTTCGCGCAATAATCAACGGGAAGGTCGGTGCGATCCAGCCGGCCGAAGCATCGCGGTTTCTCCGCCTTCCCGACGACCATCGCCGTCTCCTTGTCTCCGACGGCGTTTGCGCACAGCACCACGGTGACGCGCGCCTTCGACCACTTTCCCGCCGAGCAGCCGGCGCCCTGTAGGTGGCGCACCGAGTCGGTCGTCGCCTTGAAGAATATCGCCGTCTCGGCGACGTTGTAGATGTCCCTCGGAGCGTAGCCGGCGCAGAGTTCGGCGAACATTGCAGCGCAGTCGTAAGAGGGTGCCGCCTCCACGCTCGCGCGTTCCTCGCTCACCTTGCCGAAGACGATGCTGTGTCGTCGGCGAAACGACTCGAGCCAGCCGTTCGACGCCTTGAAGTCGTCGAGGCCGAGCTGCACGGCTACCTGCCTCGCCTTCTCCTGCAGCAGGGATCCGCTCATGGGCAGCATCTGTGCGGTCGTCTCCCTCACCCACTCGTACATGAGTGAGTTCAGCTCCGCGTTGCCCGTCCGCCTGACCTTGCGTTTGCGATTCAGCGGAGCGTTCCTCTGCAGTTCCTCGATCCAGTGCTGCCTGTTCTTGAGGATGTTCTGGATCTGCGTCCTTCCGCAGCGGTAGCCCTGAGAACTGAGTGTCTCGGCGATCATGCGTGTGCTCATGCCGTGCTGCTCACACATGTAGATGACCTCTAGCTTCTTCTCCAGCGTAAGCTGATTTCGAACCAACTTCGGCGGATTCGAGTTAGTCGGCACGACAACGCAAACACCTACGTCGCTAGAACAGAATTCAAACCGAAGAGACTGCTTACCTTGAGCAATGTAAACTTGGGTAGAGTCAAATCAAACCGTAGCAGTTATAGCAAATTCTCGAGTATAATCAGAAAGTGACGACGACACGTGAGCACCGAACCACAGGGGTAGAAATTAACTTTTGAACACAGGAGTCCAACGGACTCCCTACCCTCAAAAAGAGGGAGTCCGCAGTCTGAGGTTGAAAATTAAAGATATTGACAATAACGCAGGCGCTTATTTTGAAGATTCATGCGGTTGCACGTCTACCAAATTTACTTTGGACATTAGGTAATTCCGCGAGGCCGTGTTCTAGAACTAACTAGTTAGGCAGAATTTTCAGGGAGTCGCACGGACTTCTGCATATGTCAAAATCATGAAGTCCGACAGTAAATCAGGGAGTATTTGACTCCGGACTCGCGTTAATTTCGCACCCTGGAATCATGTTGTCTATTCTTTTGTACACGATCAACTTTTGTTTATTTTATTTTGCTAGCAAATATTTGCAACATCGATTGCAATAGTGACGGACAAGCCTACGTGATAGCGATTGAGAGCTGCCGTGTACCGACCAAATCAACACGTTCAATATTTTGGTGATTAACAAAAGCAATAGGCGTTGTGTGTGTAACATTCTGGATAGAGGGTGACACTCTAAATAGTACTTGTAGTTAATTCGCCATCAGCTACGACTGCTACGTCATTAGATAATGTAGATTATTGCATAATTCAAAATTTACATTCAAGACTTCGACTTTAGATTTCGGACAAACATGCTACTGACACCTTAACACAAGTACAGAAAATAATTACACGTGGCGCATTCATCTTCATTATTAGTATTTTACCTGGAGTCACTGGTGCATACACCGTAACAACAGTGCCTTGTTGTCACCATACCGAATTATCTTCTGTACAGGTAAACAGTTAATTATGCATCCATTGGCATACCAATAACTCTGATGCAAACAGGTAGCTTAACCCACGGTTTAGCTGAATGCTTGTCCGAAATCAAGAGGGGCTAATTCTGCACACACGCACGTTTGATACACATAGACTGCCCCCTGCAATCAGTAGAAATGCTACAAGCTTTGTATCCAGGTAGTAACATAATGAGGTGCGAGTTTCAAGATGCTTCTGTACGGCAGTCAATATTTTTTCAAGTATGTGTACAAATAATGGTGATCGGTAAAAGCATTTTTTTTCTGCAACTTTTACTTTTCGTCTGTGGGGAAGGCAAGGCGGTTAATCTAGCGATCACTTTGGGGGGAAATGCCCACTGTGTGCGGTTGCAACTCGTTTAAAGGATAGAAAATCACTGACCACTGGTCGCATTTACCAGACGACAGCTCTCTGCATGGGTTATACCGCAGCATTTTTCAATGGTAAGATTTTTTATGGGCACAACAAACAGCTTGCTGTTCTAAAGAGCTGGCCATTATCACAGGTTTGACTGTATGTTAATTATTTATCTAAAAAGCGAAAATAAACTATAATTAACCTATGCACGTGCCTTTTAGCAAATATTACGTTAAAGCCGCACAATGCGCATCCAAACACTAATTTTTCCAGTACTAGACTAGCAAATACTTCGTGTCATGGATAATCACACTACCTTATGACAAAATAAACTATAGTTCCTCCCATTTCACTGCACGTTGTCTTATAAAAGGTATTTGAAAATACCTCCAATGTTGTTCAAATTCTCCGATGTTGTTGACAGTTTCCCCAAGCAACCGTGCAGCGGTGCTGCGGTACAGCGGTGCTGCGGTACAGCGGTACAGGTGTGGCAAAGATAAAAACATGTGCCGTCACCTCACCACTTCGAGGCTAAATTGTTTGGCAAACAATCGGCGTTTGCGCCAGAATGCCAGTTTTCTCACCTCTTTCTTGTGGGTTTTAAGCAAACGCGCAGTGAAATGGGAGCAACTAGTTTATTTTATCATAAGGTAGTGTGATTATGCATGACACGAAGTATTTGCTAGTCTAGTACTGGAGAAATTAGCGATTGGATGCGCATTGTGCGGCTTTAACGATATTTTACCGAGATCTAATGAGTGCGCTTATAACTTTAAAGAGATGAGTATTCACTCATCATTCAGAATGCAGGAAACCTCACCCTTTGGCTTCGACGATCCGATGTGGGATTTCGCCTTCCTCTGTGCTCTCCAGGGAGAAGCCATCGCCATCTCCACGTCTTTCCTTTTTAACGTTGACCTCGTCCTTGTCAATCTGAATGAGACGTCTATCCAGTTCCTCGCCGACAGAAACGTCTTGTATGTCTGCAGTTTGAACTTAATTATACGAGTTGCCACTTAATTATTAATAAAACCGACACGATTTCATTAGATATTGCGTGAAAGAAACAACTGCAGACATTGGAAATTGTAATACAAGCAGAAACCAGACAAAGATATTGCAAAATCTAGAGCCAGGTAGGAAGAGCCGAGCTATTGCACTCGGCATAACATAAAAAGTGCAGCAGGCCCTAATCCAAGCCATTTTTCATACTTAATACCGGCACCCAAATTAAGACCACAAAACGCCCATATTACAAAATTCATAAAACGCCCAAATTAGCACAGCTCTGAAAATTGTGAAAATTAAACCTCCATGTTTCTATCGTTATGTAGGCACTGTTTTATAATAAAATGCTCATACAAGATCTATAATCTATTATGTGAATAAAATTTTAATGTTATTATACATCTACATACATCTATGGGCCCTATACCTAAAAAATATTTTCGGCTCACTGCGCTCGCCAACGGTCCCAAAATCTTTTTCACGCTCGCTACGCTCGCCATGGGTGCCCATATTAAGCAGCTAGATTAGTCTCTAGAACAGGTGTATCACCTTCTTCATTAACCAACTCGTCACCAGACGTCACGTCCTTGCTCTCCTCAGACGGGCCAGAAGAAGGGGACCTTTCCAGCAAGGGCTTCATCTTCTCACGTCCCGCCTCCTCCGTCTCCACTGCCTCCTCCTCGTCCTCGCCGGCTTTCCGCGCATCCCCTTGACTCTCCTGTTCGGCGTCGTCGTCCTCTGAGAGTATGAACACTTCAGGTTCTTCCACTTCCTGCTTGATGGTGATCACTTCAGCAACATGGTTGCTCGCGCGCCTTTCAAAGCCGCGCGCTGTCTGTGTCGACGACGACTTCTCCATGGGAAGACCCAGTCTCTGCAGCACAGTCGGTCTAGCCTAGGTAACACAAGGGTAAAATAAAGGTAGATAGGTAAGTAACACAAGGGATAAATAGTAGGAATAATAAACAAGTAATACACATAGGAATAATACATTTACGTGTTGATGGTAACCACCGAAACATGGTCATACAACTAGAACGGGAGGATCTGGTCTACACTGGAGACATCTGTAGAAGGGTAGAAATTTACTGTTAGCCAAAGAACGCAGCAAAATGAAGGCGTTTACAGTTTGAAGTTTAAAACTGAAGATAACAACAGTAACACTTGGGCTTACACTAGAGCCATAATACAAGTAGAAGTAATAAGTGGAAAAATATGTTACTTGCTGCATATTTAAAACATGATTTTAAAACACTGAAAGCAGCATTGTATTCACCGTTTTTGTTTGTTTTTGTTTTTGGTCATGTGAGTTTTAACAGAAACACTGACACAATGTGACACTGTGTTTTTGGTGATTGCGTCACGGTGGATTTCCAACGTCAAATCCTGTAGTCTGTCCGTAAGCCAGGGGCTTGTCGTCAGAAACGAAATTAGTATTAACGTTAGTCTTAACATTAACTTTCACTTGTAGACCATTGACAGAAACATTGTAAAGTTACGAAAATAAAAAATCCTAGCAAATTTCCTCTTAACATTACGAAATCATAGACCCTGTCATAACTTTAGAAGCAAGATTAAAATAATGCAACTACACAAAGAATTGCAATTATAGTGATCACGTCAGAAACACTACTTATCTACCAATCGTGTACCAAAACCAACATTTACAAGTTGCGATTATTCTCTTGTTTTGGATATTATAACAAGTCACAACGCTTGCATTTTGTTTTGCTGTGCAGAATAAAAACATAATCATGTAAATTATTTCATCAGTTATTAATCATATGTGATTAACTATCATAACCACCATAAATTCTGGTTACATACAATAAAAGTATATGAATCTCAGGTTCATGATCGATTCTCATCCAATCCAAGTTCCTGTTATCGTAAACCTTCTCGTAGGTGCGACGTTCCGTCAATGTTATTCTTACATCATTAACATTTTAATTGTAAGTGCTAATTTGTCTTTAACGTTAACATTACGATGTTTCTGACAACGTGCCCCAGGGATAAATTGATTGCAAACACATGTTACTTTCGACCTTCTGCCACGCATCGCACAATGCAAACCCGAGCTGTTCCGACAGACTCGTAACAGCGTCGTTAACAAGCGTTTTCCACGCCAGACTTCTGCTAATAGTCTCATGCTCCTGCACCGGGAGAGAGCGGCCGCATATTGACAATCCTCTGCAACGACGCGTCCCTCTTTTCCACCCCCCCCCCTGTGATTAACTTAACGATGTTTCTGACAACGAACCTCAACGATAAATTGATTTCAAACACGTGTTACATTCGACCCCCCTGCTGTGTATCTCACAACGCAAACCTACGCTACTCCTACAGACGCGTCTACCAGCGTCATTACCAGGGTTTTTTTCACGCCGGACTTCTGACGGTCGTCTCGCCGCTTCTGCGCCGGGAGCTGCTGCTGCTGCTTACTGACCATCCTCTCCGACAACGCTGCGCTCTTTCCCGCGCGTTGAGCTGGATGCTGTCGCTTCGTAGCGGCTCCTCCCAGCCTGTCATGCACACTGCTGTGTTTCTGATCCACGGCCATCGTAGTGTGGCCTGCAGCAAAACGCGGGGCGCACATCCAAACACTGCTGTTGCGGCGGTGGGGACCTAACTCATTAAATAAGTTCATTCGGTTGGTAGATAATAGATCTATCTTGGTTAATTTTTACTCAACCATGTTGATTCAAAACGTACTGGTAGGGACCTAGTTTACTATTTTGGATTCCTGAATTTTCCAATTTTCTGCAATTCTTCGTCGCTAGTGTGAATTATTGTAACACATAAATAAACACTGCAACCCGCAAACAATGGTTGTACATTACTGTCTGAGATCCGATTCATAATCGCTATAGCTTTGGGAGACTATATTTATTGACATGCACGCTGTCGATTGGGACTAAAAATCCCACTGACCTGGTTGTATAACGGCCTTAGGTTAGAAATGGTTGCAGATTGGCCTTAGATTAGAAATGGCTGCAGATTCGCCGTAGATTAGAAATGACTGCAGATTCGCCGTAGATTAGAAATGACTGCAGATTGACCGTAGATTAGAAATGACTGCAGATTGACCGTAGATTAGAAATGCTATTCATCGAGACGCATACGCACCGGGTAGTTTTACAGCTTTAGCGATGGAGCTCTCAGCATCCGTCATCGCCTTCAGTAGCAGCGATTTGTTAGCCTGCAGGGACTTTGGCAAAAATCTGCAATGCACATTTTTAGCAGAATATTTAATGGTTATTGATTTTAATGAAAAAGCACCCGCGCGATTATTTCTAAAATGTATACATTGTGGCCATCTTTTTGCTAGCGCAAATCTTTTTAAATTATTTACTAAACAACAAACACCAAATAGAGACGATCTGTGATAGACTTTCGGCACACTGATAAACAAACGGTTTTATATTAAGTACTGATTATTATTCTAAGTACAATAAACAATACATTTAAGTGTGACAACATCTACCTTATACACAACTAGCTCCAAAATAGCACAATGTGAATACAGCAGTCCAACTATTGTTATGGTTTCAACGAGATATGTAATAAACCTTAAAACGTAATAAAATATTCATAGATACCATGGTTAGATGAATCACAGTTTTAACACCTTGACAAATTTCAATGCATTGTTATGTGATTTTGATATTTTTCATTACCTCTCCAAATAAAATCACTGAACAAACTTTTATAAGTGATAATAAACAGTAATACTCGTAACCTATATCTTTCGATTGCTTCCAATCAATGAATCGACACATGAAGAACATACCTTCTGGGAGTAACTTTAACCGTGCTAGCCACAGCCCCAACGGACGGTTTATACGGGTTGTATGCCTCTTCCACCACTTCTTCTCGCTTGATCACGCCAGCGATCACCGAACCTGGAACTTGCCGCTTCTTAGGCACTGCTCCCTGCATCGCGACGAAGCAATTTAAAATTGTCATCGATTAATTCCAATCCTAAAGCTCTACCACTGAAACTCATCACTGTAAAACTCTGCATTCTATGCGACTTTATTATGTGCAAGTGTCCCTCTCAGGTAACAATGTAACATTCTCTCACTTTCATGGTGTCCCGTTACCACTACTCACTACTGTAACGTGTTGCAGAAAGATACCTGTCTACCATTCATACACAGCATCTAGCGTATTATTCTGAGCTATAAAATATAATATAGTATAAAATAAAGTAACCGAACAAACAAAATAACCTATAGCTGATGAACACTAATGGTCACACACCTCTGCTGACTTTCCGATCGCTGTCTCGCTATGCTGAACGGCCGAAGCAGGTCGTCGAAGATCACCCCTTGTGCTAGACAGATTTCTTCTAGTCTCCATCTCTCTCCGGGAGTCCGAGCGAGTTACCTCTACCACCCTCTCGGTTCGTTCCACTGTTGCACCAACAGATGGCGCTGTGCTGGCTCCTGGTTTGTGAACACCCGAACTGGTCTTGGAAGGTACGACTTTTTGTAGAACCTTTTGCTAAAAGAGAATAATGTATGCACTTAAATAAATCTTGGTAATATCAAAGCACGAATATGTGTGCACAATCGCTTTTAGATGATTATCACAGATCGGAAAATACTTATTATGTTGTAAATTTACTTTAGTACTGATGACGCAACCATGGACAATCTTTTTCTTGATAGGTTGGTAATCTTGCTCTGCCTCGGAATCCGAGTCTATTTGTTCGCCTGTGAACACAACAAAAACAGTTGCTTACATAACACTTTCACTAGCAGTAAAATAATCCCCGATAAACATGGACACACACATACCTTCTTGATAAGGTCACACTTTATGGACCACCTTGTATTTTCTTTACCTCAGAATATTATCCTCACAGCACTATTTGTTTTTAAACAAGTCGATCCTGTATTATTGTTATATTATATTATATTATATTATATATATAATATATTATTATAATTATTATTGATTCTGTTGCTAAATACCTTCTCCAGGCTTTACATCTAGCAGCATCTCCTCCTTCTCCGGCTCTACCTCCACCTCCTCCGCAGAGTTCTCATTTTCTGATGTTGCGTCACCCTTCTCCTGCTCCTCCTCAGAATCCTCCTTGCTACTTGCTGCTTGCTCTCTGCTCTGACTTCCTTCGCCTATCTCATTCGGCAATCCTGGTCTGCTATCTAGACTTTCGCTGTCATCTGCGTCAGCATTCTCTTGTTGGTCACATGTACTCGGGTGGGCATCGGGCGACTTTGTTTGATGGGCAGTCTGCGAAACGGAGCTCTCTGTTAACTTTGAACTCGACGCGTTCGCTGACTCGTCCCAGTCCGCTCTCTTGTGTTTTTTCGAGATGGTCTTGCTCGAGTCAACTCTCTCACTCTGCTCTGCCTTCCTTTTCGATGATACATGCTCCACGTGGGTAGATGACCTGGGTTCGTGGTCTCTTGCATCCCTCGCACCTTCCGGTCTAAGTTTGTCTTTCTTTTTCTCGCTCTTTAATGTTTCTAAAAAATATTTAGAGGAACAACTTCAGTAACTAAACGTAAACTTTCGTAATTTAAACTGAATGTACACACAAATAACAAACGAACTCACACAATGCTCATATATACACATTTGACCCATGTACGACAGGAAACAACTATGTTAGGATGCAAAAAATTATTCCCCGACCATATTTACAATAGATAATATAGATTTTTATGTTTTTCTGCATGGGCAGATACTCCAATACTTGATGTGCAATATTGGCATCTCACCAACGGTAACAGACTGCAGTTTGTACAGGACTTCATGCAACCAAGTCGTGAATTTCGCGGCATTATTGCCGAGAAACAGTGCAAGGTCGTCCGTCATCTGCTGCTGTGTCTTTTTATTAGCAACCATCACCATTATGTAGTCTGGAAGCTCATCGTCTGAAACATAAATGCTAATGTACAACAAGTGACATATGTAATGCAGTATATTTGGCAGATGGACAAAATGTAGTACTGGCAGAGCGCCAGCAACATATGTCACTACGCAAGATAGAGAGAGGTCATCTTATTTGAGTACATATATTAAATATATATATATATATATATGCACATTGTCACATTTCCACAAGCCAGCAAATTCTTGTCTGAACATAAAACTGCCGTGCAACAATTTAAATTCATATTACAATGAGAATAAAATGTGTAAGGAATCTTTTCAAAATATAGTCAACATATAGAGATGTTATGGTCATCCATGATCAAATGACAATCACACTACCCTTACCTACATATGCACCAAGGTCTACCAATTTCGCCTTAATAGCATGCTGCAAATACAAAAATAACGGATTAACATATCACACGCGTGTTGGTTAATGTGGCAGCTGAATGGACTTGAGCAAAAAACTGATAAAAACAATGACTTTAGTACTAGTTACATGACTGTTATGTTCACATTAATTTCATACCAATATATTTCACACATCACTGCTCAATAACAGTTTCACGATCATTGCAAATTTTATCAGACATAAAATGATAGACAATACATTTCCACAAAGATGCCTTGCCTTCTGTTAACCATCGTGAGGGGGATAAGCGCAAGACATGCAGTTAGCTTACTTTGTATATTAGTGTTGTCAATCGGCTGTAATATCGTAATCGATCATCGGTTGGACCCAAGTAATCGATGATCGGTTACAATCGGTTACTCGGGGTGTTGAATGTCTGTGTGTGCGTAACGTCGTGTGCATGTACGTGTGTGCATGTATGTGCTTGTTTAGCCCTGTTTACTGTTTGTTTTGCACTGTTTACTACTGTGTGTATAATACATGTATGTTAATAAAGGATAACTTGTATAGTAGCGATGATATCTCTGATTCTTATCACTTTTTCGAATTTTATTTATTTATTTTTTTATGAAATTGATTATGGATTTTTATAACGAAGCGCTTGGTTCGAGCCACTGTTCAACCGATGATCGAGTATAATCGATGATCGTGACATCACTAAGCGCTTGGTTCGAGCCACTGTTCAACCGATGATCGAGTATAATCGATGATCGTGACATCACTATTGTATATGATGCAATACTTTGCTGAGGAAAAAGGAACCCGCTCTCGACATGATATCAACAGCTCAACAAGTGATGACGTCACCATAAATAATAAAAAAAATAAATAATATTTCCACTTTTTCACAAAATGTAAGTAATTCTGTTCACTTTTTATGGTTAAATTGCTGCATTATACTTCCTATTTTACTATATATTGTTCGATGTAAACATACACTCGTGACTCATACCAGCCGCCTCGGAATTAAGTGCACGAAGCGGGCAAGCGCAATTTTTTTGAGCGGCATGTCGAGAAATGGCCTTGAATTTGGTTCTCTAAAATGGATGGGCACCGAGGCAATTTTAAAAGGCACAAGCGCAACTCTCACAATTTGAGAAGGCACCAAAGGCACTTTTGCTAAAATAAAGGGAAACTCCATAACAAATCTAATACATCAACCTCTGCGCTAATGGAAGTACCAGATTAACAGGCGTCAACGTTAACTTTTTATTTTCACTAGGACCATCGGCGCTACTAACTGGAGGAAACCACTAAGCCCTGACCTAACTTTCACTAGCCCAGACCCAGACCATTGTTAATGAAATCTTTGTGTCATTCGTTATGCAATTCTACTAAAATTCTCTAAATTTACTGCACTATAGCAGCCCTACACACCGTACAGATCACAGCTGGCCATTCTTGCGCGAGCGTCGCGTACCCGCCGCTATAAATGCGCGCGCGGCCGAGTCCACGTGCAGCATTTTAAATATTCGTTATATGCTACACGGGCATACACAAGGCCGCACGATTATCGATCATTCTGACTGGCAGCCGGTTGGCAGCAACGCACGTTTACGCGTTATTGTTTTTTGGCCGGCAGGGTAGCACTGGAATCCGGCCTCACGCTCTGCTAGACAATGTACAGGCCACACGCTTTGCGCACAAACACGTGCCCGGCGCGAACCAGTCTAGCCAGCAGCACCGACGGCAATTACAGAAAAGGCAAGGCCAGCGCTGCACTGCCGTCGGGTCGGGTTGGATTTTCAGGGGCCTCGTACGGCGATTATAAGGGGCACCGCCGGCAATTTTGCCGTCGGTGGTGCCGTCGGTTAATTCGAGCCCGAACTCCATTACATAGCCATAGCAAAGCATTAACTGTCCAGGCATCACTAATATCAAAATCGTCTCAGGATTTTTATGCATTTTTTAACTAGTTGAGAAACA
This sequence comes from Priapulus caudatus, assembly GCF_000485595.1. Lineage (NCBI taxonomy): Eukaryota > Metazoa > Priapulida > Priapulimorpha > Priapulimorphida > Priapulidae > Priapulus > Priapulus caudatus. Next base: position 328,039 of record NW_014577474.1, read on the forward strand.
ATCTTATCAGGTCGAGAATTTGATGCATACATTTAGTCCGTTTCGTACTTACTTTTAATGCTTACAATGAACATGTGTCAATGGACACTGTTAGCCTCACCACGAAAAGGACACAAATGAGGAGCTGAGAAGAGTTCATTCTTAAATTGAGAACCAATTCGAGCTACATATATAGAAACGACAAACTATATTATGCCGCGAGAACCCCCATATATACTCTGATAATAATGATGCCAATTTTTTAAATGTGAAATATAGAAATAATATTATATATAAATAATGAAATAATTATAAACCAAAATGAATCACAATTTGTGACGGTAGATGGCGCTATACCCGCTTTAATGTTTCTTAGCATAAATCATTATATCATAATAATAATAATATAATGATAATAGTATAAATCATAATATGTTCATAGCAAGAATTTTGCATTGAAGATATTGTCAATGAAATCTTGTAAAACGAACCAGACGAGTGTGCCACAACAGACTGTTTGTTATCTGCGCGTCTATATAATATGCTATATAATTGCCAAACCCTACCTAATTTGCATAAATTTTTTTAAATATCAAAACCCCTAGCCCTTATTCATTCACATATTAAAAATGAGCAAAATCCGTTGAACCTGAACTGACTAATGACAATTCCAATTTTTGCCAAAAAATTGCCGTGGCTCGAAAGTACGTCGACTGGCAGGCTCCAAAATAAGATGTTTAATATGGGAGCATAGCAGTAACAATTATACCCAATTTCAAACATGTGGGTCAAACGGTTCCTGAGTTATCGTTGACCGTAGCCAAATGTTGACGGACGGACGTACGACGACCCATGGCAATAGCTCAGCTTGACGATGTCAAGGTGAGCTAAAAATGGGCACAATTTTTTTACAAAAATACACCATAGAAAATTCGTGACGTAGTCAATTTAACTCACTATATTCAGCCCACAGACATAGCTATTCATTTCATCAAATAGAGCTGGCTTTTTTTACAACACTACAATTTGTACATGTTGCTGTGGATAGTGTCAGATTTTGGCATGACCATCATTGGCCCTGTTGTTTTTAACCATGCCATTGAACTTCTTTTGACTTTAGGCCAAAAGAAAATATAGGTGTGGTTACGGTTTCCCGACCGACCCTATTTATTCCCAGCTACCCTAAACATTTTATTCAGTTTTAAAAATTTAAAATTTAAAAAAATATTTTTTTTAATTTACAATTTTTTCAGTTCCTGCTTCAAAAGACACAACGCACATCCTTCGGACATGGTTCGTAAATAAAATATTTCAAGAAAATAAAATGTTTTCCCTACCTACCCTATTTTTTTTCGGCATGTAACGGTAACCACACATATATATTTTGTTTTGGCCTTAGGGTTAGCGGTTAGGTAGTGCACGTATTCCACCCTGCACACTGCTTACCTAAGAAACTGCCACCTCCACATTCTACCTATATGCTGAATTTCCTGCAGAAATTGTAGTGCTTTCATTGTAGAGTAAAATAGTTGGGTAAAATGTGCTAACAATAGTATTTTTACGCCCCACTAACTTCACACCCATGCAAAAAATTAAAGAGAGCTTTCTGCCATCGTTTTTTGTGGCCATTTGAACAGTGTAGATCGAACCCCCTAAAATGATATACGACGGCATGATGCCAGAAGATGCTCAGCAATTTGTGCATATTGTGAAGTTATTGGGAAAAACTCAAAAGTTATTCCATCGTTTATGACGGCCCTAGACCTGCCACTTCTGCAAGAAATTTAAGTGTGTCAGAGGTCAACAAGTAGTGAAGACTGTAGTTTATTAGGGGCGTGTTTGTTTGGTCGGATCCACAGATCTCGATCCACGGATCTCGATCCACTGGATCCGTGGATCTGACTGTTTGTTTAGTCGGATTCACGGATCTCAATCCACCGAACCCGACCCTGCTAACGAGGTGGATTTGAAGGGGATCCAATATGGCGGCCCGCGCCTCAGCCAATCACTGCTTGTTGTTTGTCAATATGGCGTTCAGTGGAAGGTCACATGCGTCTAAACAGAGGAATTGCTCCGACCTGTGATTGGAAAATAAAAATAGACCCTGCCCACTTTTCCATTTTTGGAGG
>NW_014577474.1:330581-331733 GCF_000485595.1 Priapulus caudatus
TTCAGGAATCCATGTTTAACCCTCCTCTTGAGGGTCAAAAGGTTATCAGACACTTACTCTTCGCACGTCAGTGGAAAGCACATATCATGGTCCTTTCAATAAAGCAGGGTTCGACACTAACGCTAGTCAGTTAGTTAGAAAAAAACAGAAGGACTAGTAAATGCCCCATAGCCGTTAGTCCTGCAGGACTAGTTATATTTTCCCGGTCTCTCACCGTCCCAGTTTCCCATCCTCCCATCGATTTTACTATAGTCCCCGGCGGCAGCGTCTCTCAACCAAGATCCAAAAAGCTATATATAACTCATTCCCATTAACAAGTTTTCCCTGTTAGACGCGCTAGTAGGCGAAGTAGATGCTAGCACGCTCTGCACGCTCTAAGCATGTACGGCAGTACAAACATTGTTAAACAATGGGGCCACGAACCCAGTCTACTGATCGATCGCTTGACAGTAGCTGTTGACATAGAACAACCGGTCTGATTGTAGAAATGACGCAACTAATCAGTTATACACTCTCATAGTGAGGTATTTACATCACAACCACATCGCATGCATGTGTTACTTGAAGCAGTCTATACAAATAGTAGTCACTAGTGAAGCAAATAGTAGGTACATCCTTATCCAATAGTATAATACTAACATCAAGGTTGTTATGTGGAAGTATTTGGACGGCGCTCGCCCTCCACCTCCCAAACGTAAATCGCAGGAGAAGAAATTAGATGGCCAGAGTGTCTATGCCAGCGTGGCCAGCCTTGTCTATACGACAAAATTTAACTCGAGTTAAGCGTTAACTCGAGTTAGCGATTATGTAGCGTCTACACTACTGCGTGCGTACGTGTGCAGGTACACGTGTGTGCATGAGTGCGTGCGTGTGCACGTACACATGCGTGCATGCGTGTGCAGGTACACGTTCGTGCGTGCGTGCGTGTACACGTACACGTGCGTGCATGAGTGTGTGCGTGCGTGTACGCGTGCGTGCGTGCGTGCGCGCGTGTGCACTTACACGTGCGTACATGCGTGCATGCGTGCGTGTGCACGTACACGTGCGTGCGTGCGTGTGAACGTACACGTGCGTGCGTGTGAACGTACACGTGCGTGCGTGTGAACGTACACGTGCGTGCGTGTGAACGTACACGTGCGTGCGTGTGAACGT
>NW_014577475.1:0-10000 GCF_000485595.1 Priapulus caudatus
TCTCTCTCTCTCTCTCTCTCTCTCTCTCTCTCTCTCTCTCTCTCTCTCTCTCTCTCTCTCTCTCTCTCTCTCTCTCTCTCTCTCTCTCTCTCTCTCTCTCTCTCTCTCTCTCTCTCTCTCTCTCTGACTATCACTCTCTTACACGCACGCGTTCCCTCTCGTTCTATCTCATCCCCTTCTTTCCCTCACCCTTGTCTCGTATCATCGCGATAAAACTATGATATTCAATGAAATATGATGACATGCAATGATACACATAATCATAAGCAAAATAATAAACGATTATATATGATGATACGCGATGCCATGTAATGAATGACATGTAACAATTTGCGACGAAATGAAATTGTGTAACGAATTTTAGTGATCTGCGATGATATGTTATGTCATGTGCGATGTTATAAGAAATGAGGCGCAATTGTGTGCAATGGCCGGATGCGTGCTGTGATGTACAGGTTGCAGGTCATAGGTATTATCATGAGCCCATTAACCCCTTAATTAATGGGGTTAATGGGCTCTTGGTATTATGTATAGGTTCTCATGTACAGAAACTGGCAACGTTCTGTAATTAAATATTTCGTGTTGTTAGAATGGCACTTACACGAACACCTGTACGACACGTGTATAATCAAGGACACGGGGAAAGAGTTAAAGGATGGAGAAGGGAGGAGTGCGTGAGAGATACGAGGTGACAGAGACAGACAGAGCGTGCGCGAGGGTGAGAGAGAGAGAGAGAAAGAGAAAGAATGAAAGAAAGAGAAAGAAAGCGTGAGAGAAAGCGAGGAGGGGAGAGGGGGAATAGAGCGATATACCACGTGATCACGCGATCGTCTGCCAGGATGAAGCGAGAGAATGTGAAATCGACACGATCCGACGCGAATCTGTGCGCCGACGATGTCGACACGCGTGCGCGGCGGCGGCAGTGGCCGACACCGCCTCGTGGAAAGATGCATGCAACTATAGGCAGCGCAGCAAATCAACTACGTGTCCTTCTCGGGCTGAGCTGCCGGTCACTCGCCGGGATAAATGCTGTTAATCGAGTCGAGAAACGCACACGTAAGATAGACCGTAGGCGAAGCGGCGTGGGCGACCGTCTATAGCGATTTCCTTCGCTTGGCATTTCATCAGTGGTCACGTCATCAGCTACAAATAGAAGCGCAGTAGGTGAGGCCGGCGTTGCTAATTCAAGCGCTGATGAAACCCCTACCGACGTCATTCACCTGGCTGATGGATAGATGGATGGATGGATGGATGGATGGATGGATGGATGGAGGATAGGAAGGATCGGATGGACTGGATGATGGATGATGGATGGATGGCATGGATGGAGGATGTATGGATGATGGATGTATGGATGGATTGGATGGATGGAATGATGGATGATGGAGGAATGGATGGATGGAGATGGATGGATGAATGGATGATGGAGATGGATGGATGGATGGATGGATGGAAGGATGGACTGATGGAATGGATGCGATGATGGATGGACTGGATGGACTGGATGGATGGATGATGATGGATGGCGAGGGACTGGATGGATGGATGGATGGATGGATGGACCTGATGGATGGAATGAATGGACTGATGGATGGATGATGCGATGGGATGATGAAATGATGGATGGATGGATGGTGACTGGATTGGACTGATGGATTGGATGGGATGATGACTGAAGATGGATGGATGAGTGGATGGATGGATGGATGGAGGATGGATGATGGAATGGATGGATGATGGATGAATGGATGGACTGGATGGAGGGATGGATGGATGAGTGGATGGATCGATGGATGGATGGATGATGATGGAGTGAGGATGGATGGATGGAATGGATGGATGGATGGAGAGATGGAGGATGGAATGGAATGGATGATGGATGGATTGGATGATGGATGGATGGCATGATGGATGAATGGAGGAATTGATGGGATGGAATGGATGAGGGATGGATGGATGGAGTGGATCGATGATGGAGTGGAATGGAGTGGATGGATGGATGGGATGGATGGATAGGATGGATGGATGATGATGGATGATGACTGATGATGATGATTGGATGGATGGATGGATGGATGGAAGGATTGGAATTGATGATGGATGATGGATGGATGGAATGATGGATGGATGGATGGATGATGGAGGACAGGATGGATTGGATGATGGATGGATGGATGGACTGGATGGATTGGATGGATGGAGGATGGATGATGGATGATGGATGGATGGATGGATGGATGATGGATGAGGATGATGGATGACTGATGGATGGAATGGAGGATGATGATGGATGGATGATGGATGGATGGATGGACTGATGGATGGATGGATGGGATGGATGGATGGATGGATGGACGGATGGATGGATGGATAGGATGATGGATGGAATGGAAGGAGTGGATGGAATGGATTGGATGGGATGGATGACTGATGGATGATGCCTGGATGGATGGATGAGGATGGATGGATGGAATTGGATGGATGGAGGATGGAGGATGGAGGAAGGACTGGATCGGATGGATTGGATGATTGGAGGATGGATGCGATGGAGGAGAAGGATGGAATGGATTGGATGATGATGATGGAATGGAATGGAGGATTTGGTATGATGATGATGGATGGACATGGATGATGCGATGGAATGATGATGATGACTGGACTGGAGATGGATGATGACTGGATGATAGGATGGATGGATGGGATGGATGATGGAATGATGATGGATGCGATGAGATGGATGCGATGGATGATGGATGATGGATGGACTGGATGGATGGATGGATGGATGGAGGATGGATGGATAGATGGAGATGATGGATGATGGAGGATGATGGATGGATGGATGATGGATTGGATGGATGGATGGAGGATGGACTGGATGGACAGGATCGGATGGATGGATGGATGAATGAGGACTGATGGATGATGGATGGATGGATGATGATCGGATGGATGGAGGATGGAGATGATGGATGATGGACGGATGATGGATGATGGATTGGATGGAGTGAAGGATGGATGGATGATCGGATGATGGATGGATGGATGGATGGATGGATGGATGGATGGATGATGGATGAGACTGATGAGTGCATGAATGGAGATGATGATGACTGATGATGGCATGATGGACCGGATGGAGGAGGAAAGGCAGATTGATGGATGGATGGATGGTATGATGGATGCGATGGATGAGTCGGATGGATGATTGATGGATGGAGGATGGATGGATGACGGATGGATGATGGAATGATGGAGGAGATGACATGGATGGACTGGATGAGTGGCATGGATGGATGGATGGAGTGGATGGAGTGCAAGGGACTGATGGATGGATGGAGTGGATGATGATGCTATGCGATGGATGCATGGATGAATGGCATGGATGATGATGGAATGGAGGATGGATGAAAATTGGATGATTTGGAATGGATGAGATGCGATGGATGGCATGATGGAGGATGGATTGGATGGATGGATGATGGAATGGATGGATGGATGCGATGGATGTGAGGATGGATGATGATGGATTGGATGGATGGATGGATGGAGGATGATGGATGGAATGATGGATGGATGGAATGGATGGATGGATGGATGATGGATGAGGCATGAATGATGGATAAATGGATGATGGATGATGGATTGGATGGATGATGATGGATGGATGATGATGGATGGAATGGATCGGGATGGATGATGGATAATGGAACGGATGGATGATGGAATGATCGATGGACGCGGGTGGAAGTTATAAAAGGAATAATGGGGAGGGTATGTGCAAGTACATGTCGGGAACAGGAAGCGAAGTTACAGAATGAACAGGAACTGATGATGTTGCGAGAGCGTGATGACTCCACTATTCCTTACTGATGCTGTGCGTCGCTGTTGTTCCTACTGCCCTGCTGGATGCTGCTGCTGCTAACTGCTACTGCTGCTGCTGCTGCGGCTCGCTGTTGATGGCTGGCTGCTGCTGCTGAATGCTGCCTACGCTGCTGCTGCTGCGGCGGCGGCGGCTGTTAGTTAGCTGCTGCTGCACCGGCTGCTGCTCGTTTTTGCTGTTGCTGCGCGCTGCTGCTAGCGCCTTACACTGAACTACATCTCACACTTACTAACTACTACTACTACTACACTGCCTACCTTGCAGCTCGCTGCTGTTACTAGTCAAGCGACTGGCGCTACCGCCGCTGCTGCTGCTTCTTGTGGTGGAGCTACGGCTGAATCTGCTACTGCTGCTACCATCTGCTGCGGTTACTTCTGTTTCCGCCGCACGCTATGCGCTTGCTACCGCTACTATACCGCGGCTGCTTCTGCTTCTGCTAGTGCTGCTGGTACTAATACTACTCTTGCTCCTGCTACGGCTGGATAGTACAGCTGGATAATATTGATACGGTGCTACACTGTACAGGATTAATGAGCACATAAGTGGATAGAGCATACGCACTAACACATACAATTACAGGCACACATACGCGCGTACACACGCACGCACGCACAGACACACCTGCGCACAAGCAAACGCACGAGCACGCCGCACTAGCAACGCCGCGCGCGCAAAAGCTCGCGTACGGCGCGCACTTGTGTAGGATCAGAGATCTGCTTGTAGCTGAAGCACTTGGCTTTACGGTCATAACCTCGCAATAGAAGCTGTGCGCACTTGGCATGTATGTTTGTGCGTACGTGCGTGCGTGCGTGCGTGCGCGTGGCCTGCGCGACCTAAACGCAGCGTTTGTCCTCTATTTAGGATCACAATATACACTCCAATCCAGTCCGCAAAGCAACTAACTCCGCTCTCTCCATCGGCTCGCCATGAGAATGCGCTCCTTCACAACCAACATCCCGCCCAATAACCACCCCTCGCCGGCACATCTCGCCCCTTCCGTCACAAGGCGCATCACATCCGCTCGCCGCTCACCCCACTTCTTGGGGGGGCTCCCGATATAATATTTCTTTCTTGATCACGGCTGCGCGCATCATCGAGAGGTGTATTGTCGTGCGACAACGTGGATATCACCTACCTCGGAATCGAACGTGCGATAGCGGAATGGGAGGCGAGCGCGGTAGGAAACGATACGAGAAATGGCAGAGCGAAAGGAAGAAGACAGATGGAGCGAGGACGACACGCAGAGAGAGAAATAGAGGAGTGCGGTCGAGGGAATAGATAGGGAGAGGGAGAGAGACAAATAGAGAGAGAGAAGAGGAAGAAAGACGAAGAGAGAAAGAAGAGAGAGAAAGAGAAAGAGAGATAGAGAGAGAAATAGAGAGCGCGTGTCAGAGACAGTGCGCGCAAAAGAGAGTGTGAAGAATAGACAGCGCGAAAGAGAGAGAGAGAGGGAGAGCAGAGAGGAGAGAGACGAGAGAGAGAGAGCAGAGAGAGAGAGAGAGACGAGGGGAGGGAGAGAAGAGGCCCCATCCGTGAGAGAAGAGAGAGAGCGAGAGAGCGAGAGGAAAAGAGAGAGAGAAGAGAGAGAAGAGAGAGAGAGAGAGCGAGAGAGTCGAGAAGCGCGCGAGCGAAGATGTGTATGAGTTAGAGAAGAGAGAGAGAGAGAGAGAGAGAGAAAACGAGAGAGAGAGAGAGAGAGAGAGAGAGAGAGAGTACGACTGAGAAAAAAAGAGGGAATGACAGATAGAAGAATTAAACGAACCGTGGAAGAGAGATATAGCAAGAGAGAGTGGGAGAGATGGGAGACCATGAGTAAGAGTGGACGAGGCCAGGTTCAGGGGGGTACTAGGAGAGCAACAGAGGCCGGCACCATTGCTCGATGATTGATGCTTTCCGTTTTAATAGTGTGCACTCATACGTACGTCTATCACGACACGAATGTCGCGTTGTCGTAATGCGTGTTGCGCATGGCGAGGTACAGAGGCGTAGCCAGGGGTGATTCCAGGCATTCCGGAATCCTCCCTGGTTTGTATCAAAATAGCACATATCTGATACAGTATGTATGTATGTAAAAGCATGAAACGAAAATTTTAACGCGTTGTCGAATGTCGCGTTGTCGTAATGCGCGTTGCGCATGGCGAGCGAGGTAACGTACGTATAGTTCGTAGTGTGTGCATGCACACCCTGCCCATCTATCTGCAGCCAGCCAGCCAGCCAACCAACCACACACTCTAACACACGATGCGTGACGGGCCGTGTGTTTGTCGTGTCTCTGAACCCTAGGAGTAATTATGATGAAATCGATATTGCAGCGCAGAAACGAGGAGGAGAAGGAGCGAGCGCGCGAAAGAGAGAGTGAGCGAGGGGGCAGGCGAGAGGGAGTGAGCGAGGGGGCAGGCGAGAGGGAGTGAGCGAGGGGGCAGGCGAGAGGGAGTGAGCGAGGGGGCAGGCGAGAGGGAGTGAGCGAGGGGCAGGCGAGAGGAAGTGAGCGAGGGGGCAGGCGAGAGGGAGAGAGCGAGGGGGACCAGGAACGAGAGGGAGTGAGCGAGGAGCACGGCGAGAGGGAGTGAGCGAGGGGGCAAGGCGAGAAGGGAGTGAGGCGAGGGCGGCCAAGGCGAAGAGGGAACGTGAGCGAGGGGCAGGCGTAGAGGGAGTGAGCGCAAAGGGGCAGAGCGAGAGAGAGTGAGCGAGGGGGCAGGCGAAAAGAGGGAGTGAGCGAGAGGGGGCAAGGCCGAGAGAAGCGGGAGAGAAAGAGATGAAGAAGATATAAAAAGATAGGATAGATAGATTAGATGGGAAAATAGAGAGAGGGGGCGGGGTAAGAATGAGTCGATCAAGAGACGGATAATATATATATATAGTAGTATATAATAAGAGGAGAGAGAGAAGATGAGAGAGAGAGACGAGAGAGAGAGAGAGAGGATATCATATTATACTATAGAAATATAAGATAAGAAGATAAAATCAGATAGATTAGAAATACAGATAGATAGTAGATAGATAGATAGATAGATAGATAGATATGAAGTAGAATTAGATAGAATTAGATAGATAGATAGATAGAAATACCGATAGATATATATATAGATACATAGATAGATAGATAGAGTAGTGACTAGATAGATTAATATAGATAGTATAGATAGATAAGGATAGATAGATAGATAGATAGCGATAGATAGATTAGATTAAGATAGATAGACTACGATAGATAGATAGATTAGATAGATAGAATAGATAAGATAGATACGAATAGATAGATAGATAGATAGATTAGAAAAAAAGATGAGATAGATAGATAGATAACGATACGATAGATAGATAGAGTACGAGAGATAGATAGAGAGAGAGAAAGAAGAGAGCGAATCACAGCCANGAGAGAGAGAGAGAGAGAGAGAGAGAGAGAGAGAGAGAGAGAGCGAGAGAGAGAGAGCAGAGCAGAGCAGAGCTAACTATCGGGTTGCGCATGCAACGCCGATCATTGCTGTCACTTTCCCTCCATCCCTCTCCCCTCTCTCACTCTCGCTCTTCCTCTATCCCATACCTATTAGTTATATTATTGCTTCGGCGGTGTCGTCGGCGCAGGCCAGCAAAGGCTATAGCGAATGTAGGCAGCGGCCGCCTTGACGTATTATTATTATTATTATTGATCACCGCCGGCGCTCGCACATGCGCACTCTTCCCCCGGCGAGCTTCGGTCGTTGACATGAATGTAACGCGCCATTTTCGCTTTCACTCGCCGGCGTGCTCGGCGGTAGACTGTCACCGACGTCTCTTTTGCAGCCGTTCATCGCTACAGTGACGGGCGACCGGTGAACGTCTACAGCATCCTCATCCGCAAGGGCTGCGTCAGTACCATCTGTCGCGTAGATGGACGCGCTCGCGTCCACGACGCACGCGTACCGCTCGCGCCTGGCGACGGCGGGTGTCAGTCTCGGGGACTACATCAGCGGGTTGGATAAGCACGCTTGCTTATACGGTCATAATTTGCATATATGGAGAGAGATGGTTGGCGCAAGAGTAGAGCACGCTCTGTTGCCATCTTCTATTGCCCTGGTACTCTGCTGCACGGACGGGGGATGGAGTGGGGGAGCGTCTCATCGACTGTTTGGCTGCTCCGTGGCCGCACCCCTCCCCCCGCACTAGCTGTGCGTATACATAACGTTGCCTGTATATATATATATATATATATAGAGGGTATGGTATGCTGGTGTGTGCGTAACCACCGCAGTAGTAGTAGCAGCAGCAGTCGCGACCAACGACCGCCGGTGGCCGGGTCGCCGAGATGTGCGCAGTGGGAGCACGGCGAGGTCTGGACGCTCGCCAAGTAACGCGTAGGGAGGGAGCACAGGCGGTCCCCGAACTCACGCGCGCACAGCGAACGCACGCACGTCGTGAACTCCTACTCTCTCTTTCAAATACACACACACATGCACATGCACGCACACACACACGCACGCGCGCGCGCACACACACACACATGCACGCACACACACACACGCACGCACACACACACGCACACACACACGCACACATGCACGCACACACACACATGCACGCACACGCACATACACACTCCGTGACGTCACGCACACCGTGAATGCACGCGTGCCGTGACGTCACGTTCATCGTGAACACCGCAGCGTGAACTCACGCTGGGTCGTTGCCGCGCGTGTAACATACGTGTCGCGCACGCACACTGCTTGGTGCGGTGCACTCGCACTGAAGCACGCCAGGCCACGCCAGCCGTCTAAGCGTGAAAGCGTCTAACGTCTAACGTCTTAGCGTGAAAACGCCTAGACTTGAAGGTTGAAAAAAAACGGCAAAACTCAAACGTTTGTGCGTTTATGCGAATCGAATCCTTTAGGAAGATAACGACGGTGATGATAACGATGACGATTGACGATGACGATGATGATGGCGATGACGATGACGATGATGATGTCGATGAGAGCGGTAACGGCGACGACGGCGATGAAGCGTTTAGTCACGCGCCGCGACCAATCACCGTTCGCCAGCCGACGACTCGTCAACAATCATTGCGACGTCGTTATTTTTACGACGATGGCAGCAACAGCAACAGCAGCAGCAGCAGCGACAGCAGCAGCAGCAGCGGCAGCAGCAACAACACCAGTAGCAGTAGCAGTAGCAGTAGCAGTAGCAGTAGCAGTAGCAGTAGCAGTAGCAGTAGCAGTAGCAGTAGCAGTAGCAGTAGCATACAACTGAGAAAAAAAGAGGAATGACAGATAGAAGATATTAAAACGAACCGTGGAAGAGAGATATAGGCCAAGAGAGAGTGGGAGAGATGGGGAGACGCATGAGTAAGAGTGGACGAGGCCAGGTTCAGGGGGGTACTGAGGAGAGCAACAGGAGGCCGACACGATTCGCTGGGATGATTGATGGCTTCCGTTTTATAGTGTGCACTCATACGTAACGTCTATCACGACACGAAATTGTCGCGTTGTCGTAATGCGTGTTGCGCATGGCGAAGTACAGAGGCGTAGCCAGGGGTGATTCCAGCATTCCGGAATCCTCCCTGAGTTTGTATCAAAATAGCACATATCTGATACAGTATGTATGTATGTAAAAGCATGAAACGAAAATTTTAAACAGCGTTGTCGAATGTCGGCGTTGTCGTAATGCGCGTTGCGCATGCGAGGTAACGTACGTGATAGTTTCGTAGTGTTGTCATGCACACCCTGCCATGCTGATCTGCAGCGCAGCCAGCCGCCAACCAACACACACTTAACACACGATGCGTGACGGCGCGTGTGTTTGTCGTGTCTCTGAACGCCTAGGAGTAATTATATGAATCGATATGCAGGCGGCAGAAACGAGAGGAGAAGAGCGAGCGCGGCGAAAAGAGAGAGTGAGCGAGGGGGCAGGCGAGAGGAGGAGTGAGGGGCGAGGGGGCAGGCGAAGAGGGAGTGAGCGAGGGGGGCAGGCGAAGGGAGTGAGGCGAGGGGCAGGCGAGAGGAGTGAGCGAGGGGGCAGGCGAGAGGGAGTGAGCGAGGGGGCAGGCGAGAGGAGTGAGCGAGGGCCAGGCGAGAGGGGAGTGAGGCGAGGGGGCAGGGCGACGAGGGAGTTGAGCGGAGGGGCAGGCGAGAGGGAGTGTAG
>NW_014577475.1:15857-17103 GCF_000485595.1 Priapulus caudatus
TCATAATCTTTGAGAGGGAGTCTCCTTCTTTCTCTCATATATATAAAAAGAGAGAGAAAGATAGAGAGTCACACACACACACACACACACACACACACACACACACACTCGCTCGCTCTCTCGCTCTCTCTTCCCCTCTCGCTGTCACCTTAACGGTAATCATCTGTGTAGTGTTATTCTGTAACCCGCTACTGCGTCTATGATGCCTCCCGATGTTTCCACAGCTTCGCCCTTCCACCCGAGGGCGCCGCAGACACCGCCAACACGCGGCCACCGGTAATGGCTCGAGCTGGCGTTCCCCGATATCAAATCACACCCAATCAGTCGCAATCAGTCGTGAGTCCGCAGCCTCCCTCCCTCATCCGTAAGCGGACGCCGGCGGGATCCCGTGCAAACGCGCGGCGGATACTGTTCCATCCATCGCTGCTCCAAACGGCGGGCCCTATTCTCGCGCAAAGGCGGGCCCTAATCTCGCAGCGGCAGCTCTATTCTCAGCGTGCATTCGTCGCGAGCGCCGCACTCCCGCCGGCGACGCGCGTCGGGGAGTGTCGACCCTGGGAATATCGATTCTGGGCGCCTTTGAAGTGGGTCCCAGCCTGCCTTCGGGACATGGTCGCACAATAGCGCACGTGGCACGCTACGCTGGGCTCGCGTCGCGAAACTCCCTCCCCCCTCTCCCCCTCCCCCCTCTTCCTCTCACTCTCTCAACGTGTGAGCTATACTCTTTAATTACCCCCACGCTCGGCTAAAAATCGCACGCGTGAGTCATCGCGGGTGTACGACGCACGTCGTTCCCCCCCGCTGTGCGCCGAATGACGTTGCCAAGCCGGATTATTGTTTTGCCGACGTATTGTTCGATGCATCCTCCGAGCGCGGATTGCACACAGCCTCTCATTACTGCTCGCTAATTATTTTGCTTTGCCGCTTGATTAATTGATGATTTACCGACTTTCATGGCTGAAACGCAATGATGACACAGCGCGGCGGGATGCTGGTATTGAGGGAGGATGAGGATGAGGATGAGGATGCTACCTGGTGTCTTCGTAGTAACACGCAGATATTCGCAGAGTAAGGGTTTAATGTTTATAAATATAAATAAATAAAATACAGTTACATGTAATTTTATACATTAAACATTATATGTTACACAGACATATATATATATATATATATATATATACAATGTGATTTCATGAATAATACTAATTGATGATATTTGAGATATTGTGAGTATTTTTAATCCTTC
>NW_014577475.1:17114-26015 GCF_000485595.1 Priapulus caudatus
ATTCATATATATATTTATATATATATATACATATACACGCAAAAGTACGAAAGTACGCGCGCACCCTATAGCTCTACTAGTGTAGCCCCTTCACTCCCTCTACAGTCTTCGCTTCCCCCTGTAGCGGGATCGAGGGGCTACACTGGTATCTTCGCGCACCCTTGCACGCACGTGCGCACGCATGTAGGCCCTACGAACGCACGAACGCTCACGTATACACACACACATATATATATATATATATATACATACAATGTGATTTCATGAATAATACTAATTGATGATATTTGAGATATTGTGAGTATTTTTAATCCTTCCGCATATTATGCGCATCTTCTTATTTTCGCGTTATCACGTTATGTTGCTGCAATTCGACGCATTCACATTCATTAGTCAATATTAATAATAATAAAAATCGAGGTTGATTAAATTATCACGCACGTCTAAACCGCTAGTCTTTGCCGCGGTAACGCATTTGCAAATAATTTCGCGTGTTCTAGGAGGAATGCAGGCAGGCGATGATATACCATTGTTCGGTTAAAACAACAATGAAATCACATGTCTATTTTTCGAACAATAAACACAAATGTATAGAAACATACACGCGACACGAGCAAAGCAAAGCTTCATTCCTCTCTCACGTGTTCGCTGACCACAGCTTCGTTTAGTTGTGCGCCCAAGAAAGATGGGAAAGAAAATCCGCTCACTCGGCCGGTACAACTTTGACAACGAGGTGCTTGGCAAGGGCAACTTCGCTCGTGTCGAGCTGGCGACACATGGCGTGACGAACAGTCAGGTAAAATTCCATTATTCATATTGCATTATGCATTTCCATATTCGTCATAATTAAGAGAAATTCGCGCCACGCGCCCGAAGTCGTCTGCGCAAACACGAGAAACTGACACGAACGCACGATGACACGTCACGGGTATATAATGCTTCGTCCCCGTGCACGGAAAGCCATCACCCATCATTGGCGCCTGAGCCGTCAGTTGATGCTTACATCGATCCAATTATATGCAAACGTACAACTTCCCTCTTGCATATTTCCCTGCGGTTTGGTCGATGCATGTGACCGCCGCTCCTTATAGCGCCGGCCTTTCTGCCTGCCCGCTCGTAAATATATCTGTCACATGTTGCTAGGTGGAATATCTAATTATGTAGTCGCGCGTTCGCCTAGGCTTCGCAATGCAGCAGGTCAGGTGACCGCGGCCACATCGTCAGCAGAGCGCGCACACACACACGCACGCACGCACACACGCGCGCACACGCAGCCACGTTTCAGCATGAGTATTAGCATTTGATCTACAGGCGACGCGCATTCACGTTACGCATTCAATTCATGTTATGCTCGCTGCTAGTTATCGGGCATGCAGATGCGGTCGCAACTCCGACCATTGTCGTCGTCGCCTAGATGTAGACGTTGTTGTTTGTTCGCTGCAGCGTCCGCGCGACGCGGCTTTCTCGCGCGAAAATCGCGACGTGTCACGAACGTGCTGCTTGGCACGCATGCCCGGTAACGCATGTAGTTAGCGCCTGTAGTTGCGATTATTTAACGAACAACGCAACGCCGTAATGTGACGCGCCATACATTAGCAGCCACGCGTGTTTTGCACATAAAGGAACGTGAGCGCACATGCGCGCTTAGCGTTGCACGAAAGTTCAACTTTGCATTAAGCTCGGCTACAGGTAACAGCTTACAGGTAACAGCACATATCCATGCGCCCATATGAATACATACATGTACATACTGCATTGCAGCAAGGATCGTGTCCTTCCTTACTCTTAAGCTAAGCGACGAGTCAACAAACATAGAACATGTACCTGTGTTTGCCTGAACGATGTATGATCGTACCGAACCGTTGATGAAACAAACATGACCAAGGCGAAGTATCTAGTCAAGTCTCGCTATGATATTTCGAATTTATTTAAAATCACCTGAAATTTAGGGGAGTTGTAATAGCCTGCACTATATAGATATGCTAATTACATGAAATTACAATTTCTCAAATCCTTCGCGCATTGATCACCTAACCTGGACAGTTACGACAATTCCTTTCTTAGGAGCAGTGGGGTGAGGGGGAGAGAGAGTGTGTGTGAGTGAGACATACACACATACACACACACACACTCACACACACACACACACACACACACACACACACACACACACAAGTGAGCGCTGCTATTGGGGTTGGTGTCTGCGGCTCTGTGAGCGCTGCTATTGGGGTTGGTGTCTGCGGCTCTGTGAGCGCTGCTATTGGGGTTGGTGTCTGCCGCTCTGTGAGCGCACCCCCCCCCGTCTTGCGACGTTCAGGGTGACCCGGTGGGCATCGCGTGGCAGATAGACATCACGATACATGTCTATTAACTCACGGCCGACCGCGCTCGCAGCTAGTCCGCCGGCCCATAACACACACGCGCCTAGAATACATATGCGGCTGTGCGCGTGTATACGAACGTCTTCGCTGCTCTGCCCCGGCGCGGCTCTGGCAGCAGATCAAAGAAAGACGAACGGGCAGGCAAATTCGGTTCCGTAATGAGTTCGGTTCTATTCGGGCGTCCGCGCTTGCTGCTCGCATGAAATCCGCGTGCCGACCTTGAAATTCCGGAGGCGGCGGCAGCGGAGGCGGCGGCGGCGGAGGCGGCGGCGTGCGTTATCTAGTCTTGTCGTCGTTTGTTTATGCGCGAAGACGATTTCGCGTCGGCCGTTAGACTGTCCCAACGTCGTCTTGTGAGTGCCTGACGAATGTAGATGCGAGCCGGTCGTGCGACGTGCGGCGGCAGTCTGCGGTGTCACGCGAGGATCAGGACCCCGCGTATTAGACAGGGTGCTGAGTGTCGGACGATTTTCGTCCGCGTTTTTTTTTTATCGAGCGGCGTTTTGGGTCTCGAACTTCAGGGTTTAGGGGTTCGCCGATCTCAGTTCCCAGCCACGCTGCCTGCAGTGTGCACGCCACACGACCCGCGTTATTTTCGTGAAGCGTTAGGAATTTAGGCGGGGGCATGTGGTCTTCTCTTAAAATCTAATCTTCTTTTTCCCGCAGGCACACGCGCGCAGCCAATGCAACCTCTGCGAGTGGGCGACTGACGTCATCGAACACGCGGAGGAAACCTTTCCACGCGCGATGCACGGACTCGAAACTCGGATCAGTGAACGTGACGTGAACGTTCATGACCGTGACATGACCGTGACCGTGACATGACATGACCGTGAACGTTCGGGCAGAGGTGAAAGGTGATTGGTGTGCGTCGTGTCAGAGGTCAGAGGTCAGAGGAGTCGCCGTGTTCGGCATGACCTACGATGTGCGAACGAGGTTCGATCTAAGCTCACTTACGCCTTCGCTCGTGCAGCCTGCGCTGTATATCGATGTAGCAATGCTACCTATATCGCTACAGCGTACAACCCACGACCAGGTAGTCGTGAGATGGTGAGGCACCGGATGTGACGTCACATGGTGATAGCGGTGACGTCGAGCGCGGAAGCAAAGTGTGTGTGTGGGGGGTAAGGGGTGACGTCAGAGGTGGATGGATGGGGTGTGACGTCAGACGTGAGCTAGCTGTGACAATAAGAAGACGAAGAAGTAGGCCTGTGGTAACGTGTGATGTCAGGGTTAGATGTGTGGTGTGTGACGTCAGAGGTGGATAGATGGCGCCGCAGACACCGCACACGCGGAGCACCGTAATGGCTCGAGCACTGGCGTCCCAACGATACAATCATCACACCCAATCAGTCGCAATCAGTTCGTGGAGTACCGCAGCCGTCGCCTCCCTCATCCGTAAGCGGACGCCCGGCGTGATCCCCTGCAAACGCGCGGGCGAATAACTGTTCCTCCATCGCTTCTCCAAACGGCGGGCCCAATTCCGCAAAGCGCGGCCCCTAAATCTCGCAAAGCGGCAGCTCTATTCTCAGCATGTGCATTTCTCGCGAGCTGCCGCACTCCCGCCGGCGACGCAGCGTTCGGGAGTGGTGACCACTGAATTCGATCTGGCGCCTTTGTAAGGGGCCTCCCAGCCTGCCCTTCCGCGACATGGTCTCACAATAGCGCACTGGTGGCACGCTCGCTGGCGTCCGCGTACGCGAAACTCCCGCCCTCCTCCCCTGCGCCCGCCCCGTGGGCTCCTCTCACGCCTCATACGTGTGAGCATACCCTCTTAATACGGCCACGCTCCGGGCTAAAAAAAATCGCCACGCGTGAGTCCATCGCGTGGTGTACGACGCACTGTCGTTCCCCCCCCCGCGGTGCGCCCAAATGACGTTTGCCAAGCGGATTATTGTTTTGCCGACCGTACATGTTCGATGCATCCTCCGACCGCGGATTGGCACACCAGCCTGCTTCATTACTGTCTCGCTAAATTATTTATGCTTTGCGCTTGATAATTGATGATGTAACCCGACTCATTCATGCTGAAAACGCAAGTGATGACACAGCGCGCGCGGGATGCTGGTATTGAGGGAGGAATGAGGATGAGATCGAGTGATTCTACTGGTGTCGTTCGTAGCTAACACGGCAATCATTCGCAGAGTAAGGGTTAATGTTTTATAAGTAAAATATAATACAAATGACAGATTACATGTAATTTTATACATTAAACATTAGTATTTACAGCAGACATATATGATATTATATATATATATGATATATATAATAGATAGTATATATAATAATATAATACATCATATTATATATGTAATATATAAACATATACACCAAAGTACGAAAGTACCCGCAACCCTATTAGCTCTACTGGGGTTGTAGCCCCTCACCCCTCTAACAGTCTTCGCTTCCCCCCTGGTAGCGGGATCGAGGGCTACACTGGTATCTTACGCCGCACCCTTGCACGCACGCGCCGCACGGCAAAATGTAGCCCCTTACGAATCGGCACGAAATCGCCTCACGTATAACCACGACACCACACACGATATAATATATATATATTATAATATATATATATATATTAATATAGTATATATATATATGTATATATACATACCAATGTGATTTACATGAATAGTACTAATTGATGATATTTTGAGATATTGGTGAGTATTTTTAAATCCTTGCCTCAGATTATGCGCATCTTCTCTACCTTTTCGCGTTATGCACGTTTATGTTCTGCAATTCGCACGCATTCCAACAATCATTTAGTCAATATTAAATAATAAAAAAATCGAGGTTCGATTAAATTCTACGCACGTCCTAAATCGCGTAGTCTTGGCCGCCGGTAACGCAATTGCAAATAATTTCGCGTGTTCTAAACGGAGAATGCAGGCAGGCGATGATCAGTACCACTTGTTGCGGGGATTAAAACAACAATAATCACAGTCTATTTTCGAACAATAAACACAAATGTATAGAAACATACACGCGACACAGCAAAGCAAGCTTCATCCTCTCTCACGTGTCGCTGACCACAGCTTCGTTTAGTTGTGCGCCCAAGAAAGATCGGAAAAGAAAATCCGGCTCACACTCGCCGGTACACACTTTGACAACGAGGTGCTTGGTCTGAAGGGCAACTTCGCTCGCTGTCGAGCTGGCGACATCATGGCCGTTGAACGAACAGCAGGCTAAAACTTCCATTATTTCATATTGCATACATTCAAAATATTCGTCATAATTAAGAGAAATTCGCAGCCACGCGCACCGAAGTCGTCTGCACAACACGAGAAACGGACACGAACGCACGATGACACGTCACGGGTATATAATGCTTCGTCCCCGTCACGGAAAGCCATCAACCCGATCATTGGCGCCTGAGCGTGCAAGTTGATGTTACATCGATCCAATTAATAATGCATAACCGTACAACTGTCCCATGCTTGCATATTTCCCTGCGGTTTTGGTCCGATGCATGTACCGCCGCTCTCTTATAGCGCCCGGCCTGTTCTGCTGCCCGCTCTGTAAATATATCTGTCACATGTTGCTAAGATGGAACATCTAATTATGCTAGTCGCGCGTTTCGCCAGCTATCGCAATGGCAGCGAGGTCAGCGTGACCCGCGCACATCGTCAGTCAAGACGCGAGCACACACCACGCACGCACGCACACACGCGCGCCAAACACGCACCACTGTTTCAGCATGAGTATTAAGCATTGATCTACAAGTGCGTACGCGGCATTCACGTTACGCATATCATTCATAGTTATTCTCGCTGGCTAGTTATTCAGGCATCGCAGATGCGTTCGCAAAACTTCGACCATTGTCGTCGTCTGCCTGAAGATGTAGACGTCTTGTTGTTTGTTCGCCTGCAGCGTCCGCGCGACGCGCTTTCTCGCGCGAAAATCGCGACGTGTCAACGAACGTCTGCTTGCACGCATGCCCGTAAACGCATGTAGTAGCGCCTGTAGTTGGGCGATGATTTAACGAAACAAACGCAACGCCGTAATGTGACGCGCCAATACATTACAGCCACGGGGCGTGTTTTGCACCATCAAGAACGTGAGCGGCACATAGCGCGCTTACGTTGCCAAGCAACTTTGCATAAGCTCGCTACAGTAACAGCTTACAGGTAACAGCACATATCCATGCGCCCCATCATGATACATACATGTACATACTGCAATCGCAAGCAAGGATCGTGTCGCTATCTAAGCTCTTAAGCTAAGCGACAGAGTCAACAAAACATAGAACATGGTACCTGTCCTTTGGCCTGAACGAATGTATGATCGTACCGATTCCGTTGATGAAACAAACATGACCAATGCGAAGTATCCTACGTTCAAGTGTAGCTTGATATTTCGAATTAGTTTAAAATCACCTGAAATAGGGGAGTTTGTAATAGCTGCACTATATAGTATATGCTAGATTACAATGAAATTACAATTCTCTGCAAGATCCTTCGCGCATTGATCACCTAACTGTGACAGTTACGAAATGTCGCTTTCTTAGGAGGCAGTCGGGTGAGGAAGAGAAGAGAGTGCTTGTGTGAGTGAGAACATACAGACATTAACACACCACACTACCCTCACACACACCACAACACACACACACATCACACCGACACCACACCCACACACACAGCACTCATCACACACCACACACACACATACACACAGCACACAACACAGGCACACACACACACTACAGCACACACACCACAGGCACATACACACACACACACAGAACAGATGCACACACACACACACACACCCAGCACACAACACATCACACAAAGAGAGAGAGAGAGAAGAGAGAGAGAAGAGAGAGAAGAGAACAGCGGGAAGAGAGAAGAGAGCGAGCAAGAAAGAGAGAGCTATAGAGAGAGAGAGAGACAGCGGGCGAGGAAAGAGCGCGCGCGCGAAAGAAGAGAAGGCAGAGAGAAGAGAAGAGAGCGCGCGCGAAGAAAGAAGTTAAACCGAATCTAAGGGCGCGCATTTCATCACCATCGTGCATTAACTCGGACAGCGGGTTGTTAAAGCAGATCCGTGCTAAACTATGGCGGCCGTGTCGCAGGTCAGCCACCGACAGTATGCACGTCCATAAATTGCTAGCCACTGGCATAAACCAAAACTGCACCTCGGCCAAGAACAAGCTGTGACGCACGAACATGAATCACGCCGCTCTTCCTATTCTCGAATATATTTTACACGGCGAACACTTATATCCGGCGGCGAGTCTCGGGAAAGAAAGATGTCCTCGAGTTCTTCTCTCTCTTTCTCCTTCTTCTTCTCTCTCTCTCTCTCTCTCTCTTCTCCCTCTCATTCTCTCTCTCTCTGAGACCACGCGGACGTGACCAACAAAAGAGGTCGGGATTTGATGAAGAATTAACGTTGGTTAATCTGCATGCGGCGCGCCCCGCACGCGTGCCCAACCTCCGTCATATTAGGCAGCTGCCCGCGAGCCGAATGAATTAACTCAAACAGCGGGCTGCTATCGCAGATGGATTAGACGACGGACAGACCGGACGGATAGAAGACGTCTCGGCACAGACGGGACAAAGATACCACGGACGACAGGCCTGATCGAACGTTGGAAGGATGGGTGAAATAGATATAAGTGGATGATTGATTGATGGATGAAAATGGAGGATGGATGGATGGATAATGGATGATGAGAATCGATGGATGGATGATGGCATGAATGGATGGATGGATGATGGTATGATGGATGGTGATGGATGGATGGATCGGAGATGGATTGGATATGGATGGATGGATGGATGATGGATGGATTGATGGATGATGGATGGATGGATGGAATGGATGGATGATGGATGGATGGATGGATGGATGATGGATGGATGGATTGGATGGATGAGTGATGGATGATGGAAATGGAGGGATGGTATGGATGGATGGAATGGATGGATGGATGGATGGATGATGGATGGATGGATTGATGTGATGGGATGGATGGATGGATGGATGATCGATGGATGGAGTGGATGGATGGATGGATGGATGGATGGATGGATGGATGGATGTTAGATGGATGGATGGATGATGACTGATGGATGATGATGGGATGGATGGATGATGATTGCTGGATGGATGGATGGAATGGATGGATGATGGACTGGATGGATGGATGGATGGATTGGAATGGCATAGATGATGGATGATGGAATGGATGGATTGATGGATGGATGGATGATGGATGGATGATGATGGATGGCTGGATGGAATGGCATAGGATGATGGATGGATGGATGGATGGCTGGATGGATGGATGGATGGATGGATGAAGGATGGATGGATGGATGGATGGATGGAAATTGATGGATGGATAGGATGGATGGATGTATGGATGAGATGGATGGATGGATGGATGGATGATGGATGGAATGGATTGGATGATGGATGGATGAAATGGATGATAGATCGATGGATAATAGATGATAGATGGATGGATAAAACTGGATGGATGAATGGATTGATTTGGATTGATGGAGGTGGATGG
>NW_014577475.1:28365-31912 GCF_000485595.1 Priapulus caudatus
ACGTGTGATGTCAGGGTTAGATGTGTGGTGTGTGACGTCAGAGGTGGATAGGTGGGTTGATGTCAGGTTAGATGTGTGGTGTGTGACGTCAGAGGTGGATGGGTGGGTGTGATGTCAGGGTTAGATGTGTGGTGTGTGACATCAGAGATGGATGGGCGGAGTGTGACGTCAGAGATATGTGTGTACGACTCGAACGAAACGATGATGATGATGATGATGATAATGATAGTGATGATGTGACGACGCGATCGATGATGATGGATGGATGGATGGATGGATGGATGGATGGATGGATGGACGGACGGACGGCCGGATGGATGGATGGATGGCTGAATGGATGGATGGATGGAAGGGTGGATTGTTGGATGGATGGCTGGATGGATGGATAAATGGATGGATGGATTGATGGATATATAGATAGATGGATGGTTGGATGGATGGATGGACGGACGGATGGATGGACGAGTTGATGGATAAATCGATAGCTATACGGATGAACGTGCTAACAGAAGAGTGCACAGACGTCGGTATATACCGCTAGTGTCGTCGCGTCTCTATACAAACGTGCCGACGTTACTGCCGACGTTTCCTTGCCGACGTCGTCGTCAGCGTGTCGCGATGGCGTTTAGTTTCAACTCTAATTGTGTTCTCGTGCTCCATGATATTTGGTGTTTACGTGTCGACAGACAGCAAATACCGCGTTCGTAAATGTCACCATGCATTCTACCATCCATTCTGCCACCGGCAACGTTCAACATAGATGCGGAATAATTCGTATATGTTGTCTGTATAGAATATCAACTTTTGCCCTGCATGGTGCATGTATATATGTATACTTAGCACACGTACGCTGTGTGTGTATGATAGACCTTCCCCGGGAGCAACAGTGTGCCTTCAAAGACATCTTTGTATTTGCCAACGCGTCATTGTTCCATGCTACTTGAGGGTACTGTGGATATAGCATGACATTAGTCTGTGGGTGGGCAGATAGGAGGTATGACGGTAGGGAGGGTATTTAGTTGAGGGGAGGTAGGAGAAGGTTAAAGAGGTAGACGGTGAGAGATTTTTATATGTGTTTATATATATTTTATAGCACGTTTCATACACATCACAGCGCATGCAAAAAATCGTTATATCGTTTCAGGGAAAAACTCGCAGTTGTGTGTGTGTGTGAGAGAGAGCGCGTGCGTGTGCGTGTGCGTGTACGTGTGAGCGTGCGCGTGTGCGTGTGCGTGTGCGTGTGCGTGCGCGTATGCGTTTGCGTGTGCGTGTGTGTGCGCGTGTGCGTGTGCGTTTGCGTGTGCGTGTGCGTGTGCGTGTGCGTGTGTGTGTGTGTGTGTGTGTGTGTTGTGGTGTGTGTGTGTGTGTGTGTGGTGTGGTTAGTGTGTGTGTATGTGTTGGTTGGTTGGTTAGTTGGTCTGTGAGCTAGTGTGTGCGTGTGTGTACATACGGGGCGGATGGCGTAGGAGTGGTCATGCATGTTTACGACAGAATAAGCTGGCTCTATACCATGCTAGACTTAGCACTACAATGAGTTGCACGCGAGAGAGACAGCAAGCCAGCGAGAAGGATCGAGAAGGGTAATAGAGGAGCAAACAGGGAAGTGAGAGATGGAGAGAGAGAAAGAGAGGGACAGAGAGAGCAGAGAAGAGAGAGCAGAGGGAGAGAGAAGGAGAAAACAGGGAATGGGGAAAGAGGATGGAGAGAGAGTGTGAGAGCGAAATAGCGAGAGACAGTAACCGAACGAAAGAGAGAAGGGGGATAAAAGTGAGAGAGAGAGAGAGAGAAGCGCGGAGAGAGAGAGGAGAAAAAAAAACGAGCAAGAAGAGAGGGAAGGGGAAGAAAGAGAGACGCCGAGAGGATGACCGACGAGAGAAAAGAGAGAGGAGAGTCGGACCAGGGAGAGTTAGACATAAATAGAGAGAACAAAGAGAACAGAGAGAGAAACAGACAGACACAGAGAGGGAGCAGAGAAAGAGACAGGAGAAGGGAAAGAGTGAGAGAGAAAATGCGAGAAAGAGGGAGAGAGAGAGAGCCAAAGAGAAAGTGAGAGAGAAAGACACAGAGAGAGATAGAAAGAGGGGGAAAAGTGAGAAACAGAAAGAGAGAGAAAGAGAGAAAAAAGAGAGGGGAAGACAAGAGAGAAAGAGGGAAAGAGCGCCAGAGAGAGAGAAAGAAGAAGAGAGAGAGATGCGCGCGAAGAGACGAGAGAGGGAGATAGAGCGCCAGAGAGAAAGATAGAGAGAGAGAGAGACGCTCGAGAGAGAGAGAGAGAGAGAGAGGAGAGTGAGAGAGAGCGAGAGAGAGAGAGAAAGAGAGAGCAGAGAGAGATAAGGGTGAGAGGGAGTAAGAGAAAGAGAGGGTGAGAGGGTAAGAGGGTGACGAGGGTGAGAGGGTAGAGGGGGTGAGAGGGTGAGAGGGTGAGAGCGTGAGAGGAGTGAGAGGTGGGAGAGGGAGAGGTAAGAGGGTAGAGGGTGAGAGACGTGAGAGCGGTGAGAGGGTGAGAGGTGAGAAGGGCGGAGGAGGGTGAGAGGGTGGGAAGAGGGTGAAGAGGTGAGAGGTGAGGAGGTGAGCAGGGTGAGATGGTGAGCAGGGTGAGAGGTGTGAGAGGGTTGAGAGGGTGAGGTAGGGTGAGAGGGTAAGACGGGTGAGAGCTGAGAGGGTGAAGAGTGAGTAGGAAGTGAGCAACCGCGGACTGAGGAGGGTGACGCAGGGGCAGAGCGTGGCCATCGTTGACAAAAATGTTTGTTAGCACGCTCGCACGCGCCACGCTCTGACCAGCGCTTCCTCGCCGGCTGCGGGGCGCCGAGCTAGGCGATCGGCACCGATTCCAGGCGATCCGGCGATATGGGTCAAGTCCGTTGCGGACACGAGTGTGAATACATCCGCCCGGCTAATG
The DNA here is from genome assembly GCF_000485595.1 of Priapulus caudatus. Taxonomy (NCBI): domain Eukaryota; kingdom Metazoa; phylum Priapulida; class Priapulimorpha; order Priapulimorphida; family Priapulidae; genus Priapulus; species Priapulus caudatus. The sequence goes on from NW_014577475.1 coordinate 31,265, forward strand.
ATGAAGAGCTACTTGGGAGACTATTTCGGCGGACTGGGGAGGCGCCCGAGCGCGAAGACTCAGGAGCGCCGCGCAGGACGTGTGGAAATGTTAGCGCAAGCCGGTGGTGGCGGCAGCGCGGCGAGTGTCAGCGTTCTAACATGACGGGCTTTAAATGTCAATTTGGTCAGGCGAAGGGGTAATCGGCGAGTAGACGCAATGGCGAGTGAAATCTGCACCTCTGATGACAAGCATTAGTAGATAGCGACCACATCTGTGACTGGGGGGGGGATTAAAAGCCTGACCCGACACAAAACACGCGCGCACAGCACAGGCACACACACATCACAACACAGCACACACAGCGGCACACCACAGCGACACATACAGCACAACGGCCCAGCCACGCACACATGCACACCAGCGACAACACACGCACACACAGCACATAAACACACACTTACTTCCACTGCACTGCAATCGCCACGCTCGCACACGCAGATGGAAATTGATGCGGCGTTAAACTCGCCGCACTTACACTCAAGCGATGCCTATGGGGAATATAGCCGAGAATGTTGGCAAGGAGGAGGATGGACAGTGAGGATGGATCTATGCGCTGGCCTGCTTTCACGCCTCGCACCGCTCGCGCGGCCGTGGTAAAGTGTGTGC
>NW_014577475.1:31937-34437 GCF_000485595.1 Priapulus caudatus
GTGAGAGGTAAAGGGGTGGAGCTGAGGCGGTGTGAGAGTGAGAGGGGTGAGAGGGGAGAGGGTGAGAGGGTGAGAGGGGGCAGAGCGTGGCATCGGTGACAAAATGTTCTTTTGCACGAGCTCGGCGCCCGCTTCTGAGCGGCGGCTTCTCGCCTGCGGCGGGCGGAGTAGGCGATCAGGCACGATGCCAGGCGACGGATATGGGTCCCGAGTCTGTTGGGACGACAGCCTGTGATACTCCCCCCCGAGTTAATATGAAGATGCTTTGGCGGGACTTTTTCGGCCGGATGGGAAGTGCGCCCGGACGCTGAGACCAAGGAGCCGAACCGCCAGACGTGTGGGAAGTGTTGCAAGCGTGGGTGGCGGCGCGAGGACGAGTTGTCGTTCTATTGACGCTTTATGGTCAATTGGTTCAGCGGAGCGGTATTCGGCGAGGTAGACGCATATGGCGGTGTTAAGCTAGATAGCGACACATCTGTGACTGGGAGGGGGGGAATTAATATTACGCACGAACACAACACGCGCGCACGCAAAATCCACAAACACACATCACACACAAAACACAGACACACACACACACACCACCCACCACCACACACACACACACACGCACACACACACACACACGACTTACACACAACGTTTCCGCCGCAGGCCCGCTTAGCACAGCAGATGGTAAATTGATGCCGGTAAACCGCGCACTTACAGTAAGCGATGCGTGGGGAATTAGCCCGATAGATGCTTGGCAGAGAAGAGGAGGAGAGGATCAGTGAATGGATGGACTATCGCCTGTCTTGGCTTACAGCTCCGCCCTCGGCCGCCGTGTGCTAAAGTGTGTGACTACTGCTAACGAGTGTGTGCAGCAGCGTCTGTAGAGCGTGTAGCAGGTGTGAGCAGCGCGCTATGGGCGCGCACACATTGCAGGCAAGAGGAGGCGCAATTGAGTGTCAGAGCTACTCAGGTCATCTCCCATCACGTACGCACGCACGCACGAACTGCACGCAACGGGCACGCTACGCGCACGCAACGCACGCAGCACGCACGCGAGTATGCAAACACGCATCATGCACCGCACGACAACGCACGCACGCACGCACGCACCGCCAGCACGTAACACGCACTGCGCAGCACGCACGCACGCACGACGCAGTACCGCACGCGCGCACACAACACACACACACGCACGCACAACACGCACACCATAAACACACAAAATACACCACACACTAACACACACACACACAACACACAACACACAATTACACACAACACACCACAACACACAACACAGACAACACACACACACACACAACACAAGCTCACACCACACAACAGCCACCAACAGCACACACACACACACACACCACAACACACACACGCGCGCGCGTCTGCTGCGCGGACGGCGGCACACACAAAACTAGTTGTGCGGGTAGTGAAAGGCTACCTTCACCCAAGCGCTAGCTTATTGAAACAAAATTATCTCCTGTTAATGGATAAATAATCCCCTACCAGCCACCACCCCGCCCGATGTCGCCCTCCTCACCCTGGACGCTGGTCGCGCGCTCTTGCCAGTCGACGTGAAATCGCGCATTATGTCCGCGGGCGTGTGCAATGCGTACGAAGCTGACGTGGGTTCAAATTCCGGACCACGGACGCTGAATGCGATCACGGCAGCTGGTTAGGCAGTTGTACCAGCCACCGATGACGAAAGCGTTGCGTTAGGTGGGTGCGTGTGTGTCATCACGTCACTGGCCTGCCGCTGAGCATTAAGAGTGTATAGGCAGGTGCGCGTCACCGCGCTGAATCGGTGTCTGAAAGCGAAGCGAAGGCGTGAAAACTATGTAGAGTCAGCAGTAAAACGCTATAATAGAGTGCTGCAATACACAGCACAACACACCACACAACACACATCACACACACAACAAACAACAACAACACACAACACAACATACACAACACACTAACACACACACAACACACACAACAACACAGAGTTAGTAATATTATATATAGTAATTATATATATATATTATCTATCAGCGGTCAATGTGTGTGTGTGTGTGTGTGTGTGAATGTGTGTGTGGTGTGTGTGTGTGTCAAGCGTGTGCAGCGTGCGCCGGTGTCGTGTTGGTGGTATGTGTGTGTGTGATGTGACCATGTCGGCTGATGTGGTGTGTGCTTGATGTGTGATGTGTGGTGTGTGGTCGTGTGAAGTCTGTGTGTGTGTGTTGTATGATGTGTGTGCGTGGCTGTGTGTGTGTGTGTAGTGTGCAGGGCCGTAGCCTGCGGTGGGGGGGGGACAAGGGGGCTGGCTGGCCTTTAAATTTTGAGCAGCAAAAAAAAAAGATTATACTAATAGAGAATTGTTCGTAGTCAAGAATGAAGAGCTGTAACAGTACTCAAAAGGCTCAAATACCATCTCTCTGCCGAATCTGCATTTTCAAAGATTTGGGGGAGGACCTCCGCAGGACCCCTACTGTTTCTATTAACCTCTTCCTTC
>NW_014577475.1:38142-45169 GCF_000485595.1 Priapulus caudatus
TGCGTGCGTGCTGATACCCACTGTATGTGCGTGCGTGCTGATACCCAGTATGTGTGCGAGTGCGCGCAAGGTTGCCTATGCTACGGGCGTGAATGTGCATGTTCCGCTGACGTGCATGCGTGAAGCTAACACTTTAACACCCTTAGTCCGCATGCGCACGCGCAAGCTACTGTGTGATGTGAAAACATCAACGCATAGCCAGTGAAATGATAGCGTATTCACTCTAACCGTTAACGCTAGCACCGCCGCTAGAAAACGTGATTCGGAAATAATGCGGCGACGGCGACGACGACGACGATGACGATAATGACGATGAGTCACCACTTATACGATGCACGTGCGGCGAGTAAAACATCGATATAAAAAAACACGCGTCCATCCTCCGTGAGTGCGTCGCTCAGCGGCTGCTGCCGCACCGACGAATACGTCACGTCCGCGTTCCGGCAATGTTATATCCGTATCCGGCCACGTAACGTACGTATCTCGCTACGTCACGCTCGCATCCGGGTACGTCACTTCCGTAACCGACACGTCACGACCGTATTCCTGGTTTGAAGGTATCGCAACATTATAGATAAGGTAAGGGTTTGGGCGTATAGAGTTAAAATTAGGCTTAGAGTTAGGGTTAGCGTACGGGTCACGATTAGGGTTAGGCTTAGGGTTAGGGTTAGGGTTAGCGTACGGGTCACGATTAGGGTTAGGCTTAGGGTTAGGGTTAGGGTTAGCGTACGGGTCACGATTAGGGTTAGGGTTAGGGTTAGAGTTAGCGTACGGGTCACGATTAGGGTTAGGGTTAGGGTTAGAGTTAGGGTTAGCGTAAGGGTTAGGTTTAGGATTGGGGTTAGAGTTAGGGTTTGAGTTAGGGTTAGAGTTAGGCTAAGGGTTGGCGTAAAGGGCACGGTTAGGATTAGGGTTAGAGTTTAAATTAAGCGTAGGTTAGGGTTAGGTTAGGGATAGGGTTAGGGTTAGGGTTAGGGTTAGGGTCATTATAAGTTGAAGGCTCATGTGATTATCAACAGTGGCGCCAATCTTCACACTCGAGCAAGCATACATACATACACTCACCCCCACATACATACATACATACATACATACATACATACATACATACTAACCTGGCATCTTCCTGTGCCAGCATCCTTGCTAACCTGGCATCTTCCTGTGCCAGCATCCTTGCTAACCTAGCAGCTTCCTGTGCCAGCATCCTTACTAACCTGGCATCTTCCTGTGCCAGCATCCTTACTAACCTGGCATCTTCCTATGCCAGCATCCCTACTAACCTAGCATCTTGCTTGTGCCAGGATCCGGCTGACCATTCCTGCATCCCTGTGATCACTACCTTCCGACTAACCCAGTCATCCACCATATGTTCTCAGCTTCCCTGTTACCTCCTTTACCCCGCGTGATTCCAACCTTCCGGTTATCCCCGTGACCCCACAAATTCCCTATATTATCTCAGGATCCCAGCTTCCTTGCTATTCCAACATCCCCGCTATCCCGACATCCTGGTAATCTCTGCATTCCTGTGATTCCTGTGATTTCTGCATTCATGTGATTCCACGCTCACTGTGTCGCACCCCAGCATTCGTGGCTAACTGTCATCTGCCGATATCTCGTGTGAATCACAGCATTATGTCATCTCACAGCGTAGCCCCACAGTGCTGGCACCAACAGTACAGGCGACCTCCTCCTCGAATCATCGATACTAGCTCATTGATCTACGAATTCATTAATAAATAAATAATAACGATATATATATATATATATATATATATTGCATATAGCAGCTAGGAGTACAGCCCTAGGGGTTCTATGCCATTGCCCTCGGTTTTGCTCTTGTTTGCAAGTGGATTACCCCCTCACACATAACCGGCTGATATTGCATAATCAGCCGGTGCCCGCGCATGAGCAAGCAAACAGATGACTAGTCACCATTCCTTGCTCATCGATGAATGAATCGATGAATGTAACACACGCATCTCGTCTGTTAGGAATGATGACTGGATGATGGCGCAGCTAATTATTTATGTGATTACTTAATTAGGAAAATGATGGCAATAATTATTAATTAACAGATAGAATTAAACTGCAACACGCACGCACACACACACACACACAGACAAAACAATCTCTATCTCTCTCTTACTCTCTCTCTCTCGCTCGCTCTTTCTCTTCCTCACTCTCTATCCCTCTCTTCCTCCCTTCCCTCTCCCGCTATCTCTTCCCTCCATCTCGAGGCGAGGTAACGAGAGGGAAAGAGGCAGAGCGAGTGAGAGAGAGACTGAGCGAGTGAGAGAGAGAGAGAGAGAGAAAGAAAGCGAGAGAGAGAGAGAGAGAGAGAGAGAGAGAGAGAGAGAGAGAGAGCGTGAGCGAGAGAGAAAGAGAGAGAGAGAGAGAGAGAGAGAGCGAGAGAGAGGGCGAGAGAGAGGGCGAGAGAGAGCGAGAGAGTGACAGAGAGACAGAGCAAGGTACAGAGCGAGTGAGTGAGAGACAGAGCGAGAAAGAGAGAGAGACAGAGCGAGAGAGAGAGAGAGAGAAAGCGCGAGAGAGGGGGAGATCGAGGCACACCGAGAAGAGAAGGCTATACGGTATATAGCTCGTCTGCTTGATCAGCAGCAGGACTCGCGTTCGTCTCCATGGTCGTGCGTGCGGGTCGTTCATCCCGCGCGCTGTCACGGCAACGAACCGCGCTGACGTGATCAGCAGCAGCAGCAGCAGCAGTAGCTCACACATCCACACGTATCCACGCGACCTGGGAGCGACCATCAGCGCGCGCAACGGCGGGGGTGGTGGGAGGCGTGCGCGCGGACGAGGGGCGGGGGGAGAGAGGGGAGGAACAGCTCGTGATGACTGACCAGCATGCTCGTTGCTCTCAATAAGTAAGTATTCTAGTAAATAACAGGCAGTGCTCGGTCGGGGGGCCCATTCACACCTTTCTCGCTCCGCTCATATGCCCCTCCTCTCCCTGACGCCTTACCCCTGTCCCCTGGCTACAGATTTAGTCGCCCCCCCCCCAGTTGAACCGCCATGCTATTTATTACCCATGACATTATGAATATGAGAAAATACACGTTCCAACCCTTTAATTACACTATACGGTCTTCTATATATATCATAATGATATACCTCATGGTATTACATATAAGCATGCTTACACGCAGGTGCACAATCACGTATGCCCATGCACCCATCCACGGACGCACGCGCACACACCACACATACACGCAACACACACGCACGCGCGCACGCACACATGCATGCACACATGCGCGCACACGCGCACACAGTACGAGATGGAACGCATGCACTCCGTAAGATGAATAAGTGTAGAGAAGGGAGAGACTAGGAGGAGTGAATTATGGCATTAGTGATGGAGAAGGAGAGAACGCGGAGGAGAGGACTGGAAGGAGAAGGAAGAAAAGAGTTGGGGGAGTTAGAGGAGAAGAGAAGGAGTGAGTTAAGGAATAAGAGAAGAAGAAGTAGAGAGGTAAGGGAGAGAGAAGGGGAGAGACAGAGAGAGAGAAAGAAAGAGAGAGCGCGCGATAGAAACACAGAGAGATTGAGAGAAAGAAGGGGAGTGTGTGGGAAGAGAGCGGTCGAGTAAGCCAGCGCACGTACGTACGCACGTACGCCACAGTTGGCCGATGACGTCACGACGCTTGCTTACTCAGTGGTTTCGATGTGTAATAGATGCTTGCTCCGATGTGATGACGTAATGCTGCATATTCAGCGATTTCAATGTGTAATAGGTATGCGTGCCCCAATGTGATGACGTAATGTCGCGCATATTCAGGCGATTTCGATGTGTAATAGGTATGCGTGCTCCGATGTGATGATTATCATCTAGTTCTGAGTCACAAACAAAAGACAGCCGACTCGAACTCGTATTAAAAACCTAAGCCTATTAGCGCCGTGTTGCACTGCGCCACAGTTATAAAACTCCAGCTTTTACAACGTCGTCTGTGACAAAAGAAAAAACCCCTCCAGCTCAACGTTTGCTCTTGAAGAGAACACGTAAAACTGAAACGCAACTGACTACTAAAACTGACGCACTAAAACTGATACGCAGTTCACAGAAAACCATTCCCTCGCAGCGATGCCGGCAATTAACGCCGCGGCCACATAGCAGCAGATCTGGCCGCACGCAGAGTCTATAATTTCAGGAATGTATAATAAAATATCTATATTATCACGGATTAATAATGATAAATTGTTAATATAATAACAATTTCTCATTATTAACTCCCCTCCGACGTTAGACATTCCTGCCTATATCCTATACGCCAACTACCGTCTCGTTGCGGCTTTTATTTAACGCCTGATTTTTTGGCAGTCATCGTCAGCGTCATTGTAACGCAGGCGGACACGTTATGCTAATGAGGTGTGTGAATGAGTGAGTGAGCGGAGCGCGCGGTCACGGTTGCTGCTGTGTAAACTAAACACACAAGTCCCGACACCTGTACATACCTGCGCGAGTACATGCATGATTGAGGCGAGCGGCTGATTAACTCTTTACATGTGACCCCCCCTGTGACGTCAGCAGAGAGGAGGAGAGAGCGGGGTGGGAGTGCGGGGTGGGTCTCCCTCTCTCTCTCTCTTTCTCTCTCTCTTCTCCTCCTTCTCTCGGTGGTTCTCTCATCTCTCTCTCTCTGGTGTGTGTTTCGGTTCTTGCTCTGCTCTCTCCGCTCTCTCGCTCTCCTCGCTCTTCTCGCTCTCTCCGCTCCGTGGACCCCTCATCCCACTCTCGTCTCTCGGTCATCTGCATCCTCTCGTTCTCTCTCGCTCTCGGGTCTCCTGACTCTCGCTCTCTATCCGGCTCATCGTCGGCTGCTCGGCGCGGCTCTTTCTTGTCGTCTGTCGGCCCTGCTCAAAAGACGAGCGAGAGAGGAGAGGCAGAGAAGGAGCAGGAGACGAGAGGAAAGAGAGAGAGAGAAGAGAGGAGCCAGAGAGAGAGAGAAAAGAGAGAGCAGAGCAGGAGCGAAGTAGAAGAGAGGGAGAGGGGAGAGGAGAAAGAGGAGAAGAGCAACGATTTGCGGAATTCGATGGAAGCATTACCGGGCCCGAGCGGGAGAATGGCGACCCCCCGCCTGCCCGGGGCGCGCTCGTGCCGGGGTGGCCGCACCCGCGCGCGGGTGACCCACCCCGTCAAAGAGCGGGAGGCCAGAGAGAAGGAAGAGAGAAGAGAAATCACGGAGAGAAGAGAGAGAGAGAGAAGAGAGAGAGAAGAAGGCGAGAGCGCGGAGGAGGGGCGGCCGTGAGATAAGCCATCTGTAACACTCGCCAGTCCGCCAGATGTTATAACATAGACGCGCGTTGAGCTAGACCTGCGGCGGCTACTGTTTACTGTAGCTAACACGCGGCTGCCTGAGCATGCTGTGACTGACAGTAGCACGGCAGACTTACGGGAAGGAAGGGCGGCTCCCTTACCACGTATTTGTTCTTATATCCTGCCTGTATGTGTGTGTCGTGTGTGTGTGTGTGTTGTGGTGTGTGCTGTGTGTGTGTGTGTGTGTGTGTGTGTGTGTGGTGTGTGTCTGTGTGTGTGGTGTCTGTGTTGTGTTGTGTGGTGTGTGTGTGTGTGTGTGATGTGTAGTATGACGGCTGTGTGTTCGCGCGTGTGTATGTATAGTATATGTATATCTCATATTATATAGTGTATTATATATATATATATATATAGTGTACAAATGTTATAACATGATCAGGGAGTTCCATATATTTCTATTAGAAAATGTCTTTGCAGAAATGCTCTATTTGAACTCTTGATATATATATATATAGATAGTATATATATATATATATAGGTATATGGGGGGGAGTGAAATGTGTGGGATGTGTGTGTGTTGTGGGTGTGGTGTGGTGTGTATTTTGTGTGTGTGTGGGTGTGTGTGTGTATGTCTGTGTGTGTGTGTGTTGGTGTGTGCTGGTGTGCTGTGTGTGTGTGTGTTGACGTGTGGTGTGTGTGTGGGTGTGTGGGTGTGTGTGCTGTGTGTCGGTGCTGTGTGATGGTGTCTGTCTCTCTGATGTCGTGTGTGTGTGTGTGTGTGTGTGGTAGGTCGTTGCGTGCTTGTACGATGTCGTGTGTGTTGTGTGTGTGGCTGGTGTGTGTGTGTTTGTGTGTGGTGTGGGTGTTGTGTGTGTGCGGTGCGCGCATGTCGATAGGATAACTATATATATATATGACTATATAGTATCAGTGATGCGGGTGCCCTGTGTGTCGTGTGTGTCGGTGCGTGTGTGTGGTGGTGCTTGGTGTGTGGTGTGGCTGGCAAGTGTTGTGGGTGTGGCTCGTGTTGTGCGTGAGTGAGAGTGCACGGGTAGTGGTGTGTGTGCTGTAGCTGTGCTTGCTGGCTGTGCACGTCTTAGCGCGCTGCCGTGCCGTATCTACATGCGGATTGCGTCTGCTCGAAGAGGCCACAAACCGTGTCACCAGCGGAAAGGGCTGGCGACTCGCACATCTAGGTGTAAGGGCTCCGGGACGACTGGCCGCACTCTGGGGCCTGGATGGACATACCGAGTGCGCTGTCAGGCTAGCTGTCTCATGACGTGTGTCGGACCCAGGTGACGTCACACGTAACTATGGCAGCCGCTGAGCGCGTGCGTGTGGGCAGGGTGCGTTGTACGCCTCTGTACGCTCGCAGGCATATGTGGCCCTCTATAATAGAGAGCTTAGCTTTAGTCTCCTAATGGCACGGCTAGTGCGACTTTATAGGTGCGCCCACCGTCGCGTAGTGCACTATTTAAGAGAGCGTGTAGTGTGGGACATCTTTCGTCGCTATCGTCCTCATAGGGTAAGATCTTGTAAGGCTTGCTGCCGGGCGTTAGCTATCTCCTACGCTTATCAGGTATAAATTGCTGCCTGCGTTAGCTTCTCTATCCGTATTAGGTTGCTTACTGGCTGCGGTAGTGTCCATATTACTACCTGTATCAACGTATGCTTACTGCTGCGGCTATCATACTGCCTACGCCCTGGCTAGTCCAGGTATGCCCATTACTGCTGGCGATGTGAGATCATATCTAAACCCTG
>NW_014577475.1:45194-48560 GCF_000485595.1 Priapulus caudatus
GTGTCTGGCATTATCTGTTGTCTGGGGCAGACGGCAAGTAACTATAGCTTGTTGCTTGGCAATTGTTTGCTTGGCATGCGCCTCTCCGCATCTGTCGCTGGAGAGGCAGTAAACTATGCTGTACAGACGATGTATTTGACCGTCCGTGGCGTTGTGCTCGTCCGCGTTGGGTCGGCTGTTGTTGGCACATAGCTGCATCCAGTCGCGCCGAGCTAGAGTCCCCGTGTACTGTTCCCTTCCCGTCATCTCATCTCTCTCTCATTCTCTCTTCCTCTCTCCTCTCTCTCTCTCTTCTCTCTCCTCTCTCTCCTCTCTCTCTCTCTCTCTCTCTCCTTGCTCTCTTCTCTCTCTCTCTCTTTCTTTTATCTCTCTCTCTCTTCTCTCTGCTCTCTCTCTTCTCTCTTCCTGCTCTCCCTCTCTCTCCCTCTCTTCTCCCTCTGCTTTCTCTTTTCTCTTTCTCTCTCTCTCTAATCTCTCTCCCCCCTCCTTTCTCTCTTTCTCTCTCTCTCTCTCTCTCTCTCTCTCTTCTCTCTTATCTCTCTCTTTCTCTCTCTCTCTCTCCCTCTCTCTACTCTCTTCTCTTTGGGCGCATCTCTCTCTCTCTCTCTCTCTCTCTCTCGACTCTCTCTGTGCTCTCTCTCTCTCTCTCTCTCTCTCTTTCTCTCTTCTCTCCCTCATTTCTCTCTCTCTTCCTCGTCTCTTTCTCTCTCACTCTCTCTTCTTTCTCTTTCTCCTCTCTCTTTCTCTCCTCTTCTCTCTCTCATCCTCTCTCTCTCTCTCTTCTCTCTCCCTCTTTGTCTCTCTCTCTCTCTCGTCCTCTTTCTCTCTTACGTCTCTCTCTCTTCTCTCTCTCTCTCCTCTCTCTCTCCTCTCTCTCTCTCTTTCTCTCCGTTTCGCACTCTCTCTCCTCTCTCTCTCTTTACTTCTCTCTCTCTCTTCTCTCTCTCTCTCCTCTCTCTCTCTCTCTCTCTCATCGCAATGCTCCTTTCGCGCGCTCTTGTCTTCTCTCTCTTCCCGTATTTCCCCCCTCTCTGCTTTGCTTTTGTGCCGTCCTTTGATCTTCCTTTTCATCTCTCTTCCTAACTCTCTTTCTCTCTTCTCTCTCCTCTCTCTTCTCTCGTCTCTCTTCTCTCTCTCTCTCTCTCTCTCTCTCTCTCTCTCTCTCTCCTCTCTCTCTCTCTCTCTCCTCTCTCTCTCGCTCTCGTCTTCTCCTTTCCCCCTCGCTCTCCTCTCTCTCTTCTCCCCCTCCACTCTCTCTCCCTCCAGTCTCTCTCCGTTCTTCCGTCTCCCTTCCCTCTCTCTCCCCCTCGCTCTCCCTCCCCTCTCTCTCGCGCTCCGTCTTCTCCGTCTTTCCTCTCCCTCACCTCACCTCTCTCTCCATCTTCCTCTCCTCCCCCTCGCTCCCCCTCCAATTGCTACTGCGACACAGCGACATTTACTGGCGCGGAATCTCTGCGTTGGCTGCTTATTAGTGTTATTACTGGTTACCACGCAGCGCGTGAGAAAGCCAATCTCTCGCCATCGCAGAACACATCGCCTTCTCCTCTATATGACTTCCTTATTCGATGCTGCTGCGCTCGCTTTCCTCCCCCTCCCCCGCCGACAAACCTGTTAGAGGGGAGGTGTGGGTGGGTGGGGGTGTGTGTGTTAGTGTGTGTGTGTGTGTGTGTTAGTGTGTGTGTGTGTGTGTGTGTGTGTGTGTGTGTGTGTGTGTGTAGTGTGTGTGTGTGTGTGTGTGTGTGTGTGTGGGTGTGGGTTTTGGGTGTGAGTGTGTGGGTGTGAGTGTGTGGGTGTGTGTGTGTGTGCGCGCGTGCGTGCGTGCATACGTGCGTGCGTGTGTGAAACACACTAATAGTACGCATAGCAGGGGTAAACACCCAGCAGCAGCGACCGCCTGGCCCACCTCCCCCACCCCTCTACCAGAGAGAGAGAGAGTAAACATAACACACACACGCACACTAACACAGATTGCGCGTGACGTTGATCCACCATTAAAGCAAAATTCGACTTCTGCTATTTGTTCACGAGCACCACCGTGCCTCCGCGCCTCTACCCTCGCCTGCCCCGCCCCCGCCCCTCGGGGGGTCGCGCCCCGAGAGAAGGCATTACACAGCCCCCTCCCGCCGCTCGCGGCGGCGTCCCCCAGCCACCGCTGTTGACTTACACGCAGCAGCAGCAGCTTCTCTTTGAGTTTAGAATTACACACGGATTAGCGGGTGAAATTGAGGAAAGAGGCCATTATAAACTTTGTTCGCGAAATTCGCTAAAGACAGCCCTGACGATTATTCTGTTAGACGACTCGCACTCCGCAAGCCGATGCGACGGACGGCGGCGGAGAAAAAAAACGCCCGCGTTTATTTGCGAAAATAATCAAGTTTGAAATGAGTCGAACAATGGCGCACGTCTGCTCGCTTTACCGTCGTTAACGCTCGGCACTGCGCATGCGCGTTTTTGCCTATCGACGCTAGGTGAAATTTGAACGTGTTCGGCGCTGTTTGCGCGACGCATTATGGGACGGTAAGTAGGCATTGAAGCACCTTTAACATCTGAATGCTAACATACGCAGGTCTTCTAATGATATATATATATATATATACACGTAAAATCACAGATTATAATCCCGGGTTGCCAAAAAAACGACGTATACCGACGGTAACTGAATGCGTGTCATTGTCGTTTCGCTACAATCACGATATTTTCAGCTAGTTCGGTGGCTTAGCTCTGATTTTAGCTGAAATATGACGACGAATTGTTTTGATGACTTGCCTTAACCGGTTGCGATGAGGTTTCCGTGGCAGAAGGAAGCAGTTCAGAAAGGAACTCATTAACATGAGCGATGGGATTTTTGTCGAATTTGCTCCCAGCGCCCTTTACACTACACGTGGATGTTTATTCTTAGCGCCCCATACAAGCGCTCTGACGTGTTTGCTTTCACCAGCCCCTTGTACTATTATGCACTTGCTTTTATAGTGGAAACACTGACATGACACGGCTACTTGGCTCTGATCCGCATTTTTCTCTCGGTCGAAACAAGATCCTAACCTTTCACGATGATGTCACCACATAGAGTGTCTGTTGAGAATAGTTTTTTTAACAAAACACTAGAAAAACATTCAAAGAGAAAGGAAGGAACAGAAAGAGGGAGAGTGAGACAGCGTGGATAGAGATAGAGTGGTAGAGAGGTAGATAGATATATAGATACATAGATAGATGTATATATATAAATATATATAGATATATAGATCGATTGATCGATTGATCGATCGATAGATAGATAGAAAGAGAGATAAATAGATCAATAAATAGATAAGGAGAGTGAAAGAGAGAGGAAGGGAGAGAGAGAGAGAGAGAGAGAGAGAGAGAGAG
>NW_014577475.1:48807-50116 GCF_000485595.1 Priapulus caudatus
TCGCACAAACATGCCGGCATAGTTGTCATTAGCCGTTTGAGATGTTATGTGTGCCAACAAGCTTTCGCCGCCGGCTGTTTGTGTAGCCGACACACCGACCAACATCACCGCGTACGCGCCTCGCCATTGTCACAGCCGCGCGCGCACACTTAGAAACAGGCTTCTCCGCACGCACGTACGTTGCCCCTACACGCGGGCTATCGCCGACGACCGAGGCTATTTCTCCTGCTAACACATATTCCCCCCCCCGCCCACATATTCCCACTCACGCGCGCGCTTAGAGAGAGAGAATGAATGAAGACCGGATGGTAGTGCTTCCTGTGCTTGACCGTTAGCTGCGTCATCACCGAGGTGACGTCATTTGGTGACATGGATCTCGCTGTTGTCCGTGCGCGTTTCGTCGTGCCCGCAGGGGTGGCGTTGTGACGCGGAATCACGCGTGCAGAGGTACGTGCACACTGCCGCGCACACGCACACGCATATAGGCGCACACAAGCTCACGCAAATGCACGCACACACACGCGCATAGGCACATGGTACACACGTACATGCACGCACGCGCATGCGCATATACGCACACGCACACGCACACGCATATAGGCACACGCACACGCACACACACACAAGCACCCCCCCCCACACACACACACACAATATTTCTCCTCCCCATTTTCTTGTCGTGCTCGCCCCTCTTACTCTTCATCCTCCTCCTTCTCCCCGCGCTTCTCCTCCTCTTCCATCTCCTTTATATCCTCCTCCTCCTCCTCCTCCTCCTCCTCCTCCTCCTCCTCCTCCTCCTCCTCCTCCATCTTCTTCTTCATCTCCTCCTCCTCCTCCTCTTCCTCCTCCTTCTTCGTCTCGCCCGCGCACGGGCGCAGGTGACACATTAACGCACCGGCGGAGAGGCCAAAGACACCGGATATCGGCGAGTGTCGTTTGACGTTCGCAATGCCTCATCACTGCTGTCCCATCAATCCTCAGCGAGCGAGAGGCCGGCGGGCGGGGCGGGGCGCGCGTGTAGAAAGAGAGCACTGGACACACAGTGTGCGTGCGTGTGCGTGTGTGCGTGTGTGTTTGTGTGTGCGCGTGTGCGTGTGCGTGTGCGTGCGATGCGTGCGTGTGTGTGTGTGTTTGTGTGTGCGCGTGTGCGTGTGCGTGTGCGTGCGTGTGTGTGTGTGCGTGTGTTTGTGTGTGCGCGTGTGCGTGTGCGTGTGCGTGCGATGCGTGCGTGTGTGTGTGTGTTTGTGTGTGCGCGTGTGCGTGTGCGTGTGCGTGCGTGTGTGTGTGTGCGTGTGTTTGTGTGGGGGGG
>NW_014577475.1:50126-63518 GCF_000485595.1 Priapulus caudatus
ATACTACTAGCAGTGCTCGTTTTTTGTCCAAATTAAGCTCAAATTATGCTCGTTTAAAAAAATTATAATCGTTGTTCAAAGATTATGACTTACTGATATTGTTAATATTATAAATTGATATTGGTTAAAATTATGTATTGATATTGGTTAATAATACATATTGATATTGGCTAATTTAACATATTCTGTCCGTCATATATCGTTATATCGTCATATAATTATACATATATCGTCCGTCTGTGGCTGCCTCAACTGCGAGTGTCCGTCAACACCATGCACTTGCTGTAGTTCGAGCTACGTCTGCGATCTACCGATTCCGAAATATCCTGGCCAAGTCGTCTGCTTAAAGCTGTGCGGCTGCTCCTACTGCGCATGCGCTCACATTGTGATGATTAGCACATTATGCTACTAGCAGTGCTCGTTTTTTGTAAAAATTATGCTCAAATTATGCTCGTTTTTAAAAGATTATGACTTACTAATATTGTTAATATGAAAAATTGATATTGGTTAAAATTATGTATTGATATTGGTTAATAATACATATTGATATTGGCTAATTTAACATATTGATATTCGTTTCGTGATTTCGTTAGCGATATCGTTGTATTTCTACATATTTTTACGTATACATGTACATGTACATAATATGCATGTATATACACATACACATACACATACACATACATATACATATACATATACATATATATATATATATGTATTATATGTATATGTATATGTATATGTATATGTATATGTATATGTATATGTATATGTATATGTATATGTATATGTATATGTATATGTATATGTATATGTATATGTATATGTATATGTATATGTATATGTATATGTATATCATATACATATACATATACATATACATATACATATACATATACATATACATATACATATACATATACATATACATATACATATACATATACATATACATATACATATACATATACATATACATATATATATATACATATACATAATATACATATATTCATTCTACTACACGTTTGTTCAACTGAATCCCTAAGCATCGTTGTCACTAGCCAGTCGTACTAGTGTCCGTTGCGAAAGTCTGTCAAGACGTACCGCTTTTACTGTGAGCTCTATATGTTCACTCGCCTTCATTTGCGCTGCACATTAATGCATTTCTGAAGTGTAATTTTACTATTGCTTTATTACTTTTTGAGCTTTCCTAGTGGCCCTGCACATCCAAGAAACGCATCCAGAGGGGTTCGAGCACATAGAAAAACAACGACTAATATAAGATTGCATTTTCGAGCTGCGTGCGGGAAAAATGTGAAGTATGCCTGTGCGACGTGCTTTGCAAGCGTGTGGCCGGACCTACACAATTCTTGCCGAATTCCCTGCTGCGACCGCAGACTCTCTCTCTTTCTATACGCACACGTGTACGGAAATTTCCATTAGATTATTACATGCCACCCGTCGCATACATGCATTTTTGACAGATGACAGATGACGGTGACGTGTACAGAGAGAAGCCTCAACGGGTACTTGGAAAGGGTACGTCTGGGCGCGCTCGCAAAGAGCGACAGTGCATGGACGAACGAAGCGAACACAACGCGGCAGTGTGGAACCACCGTGCGAGGCGAGCCAGCTGCTGCTAGGCCCAGACCCGGTTCAGTTTGTTGTTTCAGCAGACTGCGAGACGGTGGGATGCTGTGGGGGGAGGAGGGATGGAGGGAGATGACCCCCACCACACCCCGAGAGCGCTCGACGCCCCATCGTGCGATGCGAAAACAACATTCCGAGCATGTACGCATGTACGTGCAAATGCGCCTGCGTGCGCACGTGTGTGCACGTGCGTATGCGTGCGCATATTATATATAATATGCTCGGAATGTAGATATTATTATTATTATATATATATATATATTGTTACGGCCGAATTTAGTTATTATAAATTCATTGTGTCTGTATGGTGTTGCCACTAAATAATGTAGTTTGTTGAAAAGACGCGTAGCGAGTGGCTTACGAGCAGAACTTCCCAGAAGCCAGTCAGGCAGGTACACGCAACAACCACAAATCACGCATCAGTGTGCGCGACATGTTCTTTATTAAGACAACAATATTTCCATAGACACCCAGACATCTCAGCGATGTAAGTAACACATATAATAGTTAATACTTTAGTTTGTGGTAAATTATTATAACGGTTTGTTTGCTACGCATGTAACACTTGCTATAGCGTAATGTTTAACGCTTTGGCATATTTTTCGTTGTAATTTCAGTTAAAACCACACAACCACAACCATGTACAGTAGAGAATAAAGAACAAATGTAAATAAGACTATGTGTGCGTATTTCACGTTGAAACAATTTTAAATCGACAACACTCAACGGCAGACAACGTAGCCGGACGGTTACATTGTTTTAAATCGCCGTACGTCTCAATAAGACATTCAGAATGGCGAGTGGTGGACAGGACTCGCCCCGTCACGACGAGAACGTTCTGAAGAAAATGAGGTCAACGCGCGGGCGAGCTAAGGCAATGCTAACGAGAGTATTAAACGACATCCGTGATTTGATGAGTATCACGCAGAATTTGAACGAAGTGCAAGTAAAAATTCTACATTTGGACGAAGAATTGTCGGTGTACATGCAACGGCAAACCGAATATCATGCACTGCTCACCGATAAAGCTGAAGTGCAGAATTCAGTGGCATACCGTGGCAAGGTGATTGACAAAGTTGCTCGGATGCGGGAACGGGTTAAACATTGGGTGGTTGAGGTGCAATCTGCACGAGATAAAATTCGCTCTGACGACTCTGCCAGCAATGTCAGTCGTTGTACACGACACTCCAGAGCAAAGAGTTACTCGTCAAATGTTTTAAGAACTAGCTCTGTTATGAGCAAACGCCTCAAGACATCGGCTGAGAGGGCTGCTCTAGAAGTAGAAGCAGCCTCGCTTGAAACTCGCCGATCACTTGAAAAAGAAGAGTTGGAATTGAAACAGCGTCGCAGAGAACTCGATCTTCGGGAGAGCATAGCAAAGGCTGAGGCTCATGAGCGAACATACTCGGAAGCTGAGGGAACTCTACGTGGATGGTCGGATATTGGTACCACACAGGTCTTACACTGGACGCGTCCGATAGCCAACGTAGGGCACTCCACTGAGGCACAACGAATTATTCAACCCAATTTAAACGTAAGACAATCCACAGCAATGAGGGCAGATCACCGACCGACACAAACCAGCGAACTGGACTCTACAGGTCAACAATTAAGGACTAGGAAACATTCTCGTTCAGATGCTTAATGACACTAGGGCACAATAGCAATCTTTAGTAGAAGCTCTACAGCTACCAAAAACCGAAATGATGTTGTTCGATGGTGATCCTCTCAAGTATTGGGGTTCCATTCGTGCCTTTGAGAACATTGTGGACAAAGATACCATAAGCAGTGAAGCGAAACTTGCCCGACTGTTGCAATACTGTACAGGGCCCGCAAGGAAGCAAATACAGTGCTGTAGTGTCATGGAACCTGCCGAAGGATATGCTCATGCGAGGAGTCTCCTCAAGAGCCGATTTGGAAGCTCTTATCTCATATCAGAAGCTTGGATAGAGAAGATCAATCGCCGTCCTGATGTAAACGGCAGTAAGGCTTTGCGGGACTATGCTGATGACCTGCGCATCTGCAGAGAGACGTTATCCACCATGGGGAATCTCGGTGAGCTGAACAACAGCAGGAGTCTTCTTCAGATAGCTGAGAAACTACCCATGGACTGGCGCCGATGTAGAGCAAAGAAAGCTTACCATATTAGGACGAAAGATGAGCGAGTCCCAAACATCGATGATACGCTGCAGACCAAGCGAATGACCCAGTTTTCGGCAAGCTCATGCAGGAAAGGAACAAGCAACAGCACAAGGACACGTCAAATAACAAGAAGGGGAAGCAGCGTTCTACCTTTAACGTTCAGGTAGATCAATCTGACACTAAGTTTGTCACCCGTCAAAAGCAGACTACACATCGAGCACACAGTGCCATGAACCCCATGAAGACTGAAACCCCATGTCACTATTGTGGCGGTCGTAACTAGTTGTTTGGCTGCAACGGCTTTAAGTCACTGAGACCCGGGGAATGACTAGATTTTGTGCAGAGTAAACATCTTTGCGTAAATTGTCTGTGCTCTGGACACCGATCTGCTGAGTGCTCCCGGAATTCAGTGTGCACTGTGCCTGGCTGTGGACAAAAGCATACGAAGTTTCTGCATCTTCCACGTCCAAGAGACAATGTGGTAATGGCTTCGACAATACCAAGAAACGACATCAGCAACAATGAAAGTGACAGACAATTTCAGACACTTGCCAACCTTCGAACACCCACAGCGAGCACCTCAACAAATGCAACATGTAGTCGCTCTGAGGCCGACGTGGGTAAGTTGGCTCTTCTTATTGTGCCAGTTAAAGTTTGAGGATATAGAACCATCGGCTTTATAACGACATATGCCCTGCTTGACTCAGGATCTACTCAGGGCTTCTGTTTAGAGAAGCTGGTAAAGAGACTAGGAGTAACTGGACGACATAACACAATAACGCTTACAACCCTAGACAACAAGGACGTTTTTACTGACACCCATGTAGTAAGTCTTGAAGTGGCAGACTTGGAGAATGAAAATCTCATATCCATGTCGCATGTTCTCACCAGGCCCAAGCGCCGCATCAGCAGTGACAACCTTGTGACAAGAGCAGACCTCGACAGGTGGCCACATTTGCAGGACATTAATATACCAGACATAAACACTAAGGAGGTTCACTTTCTTATTGGTCAAGACAACCCTGCTGTATTGATAAGAATAGTCCGTGAAAGAGGTTCAGGAGCACCCTATGCAACTAAGACCATTTTGGGCTGGACTCTCAATGATCCAATGAAAGCAGGGCCCTCAACTCGTATTTCCTCACACTTTATCGATGCCGATGCTATTCTTCAACGCCAAGTGAAAAGGTATTAAAAGCTGGACAATGTGGGAGGAGACACCATCGGAATGTAAGGCAGTGATAGAAAGGTTATCTCTATCTGGGAGCAATCATTGCATGTTGAGAACGGACATTATAGCATGGATATTTCCTTCAAACAGCGACTGCCCCATCTTACTGACAACAAGTTGCTGGCTGAACGTCGGCTGCATCTCTTAGGTAAGCGGCTTAGCAAAGATAACAGTTTACGAGACAAGTACGTTGCCGGAATAGTAGAAATGCGCAACAAGAGGTATGCAGAGATGGTACCGCCCGAGGAACTAAATCGCGCTGATGGGTATGTGTGGTACCTGCCCCATCATCCCGTCATACAACCCAGAAAACCTGGGAAGGTGAGAGTTGTATTTGACTGTGCAGCAAAGTACAGCGGAACGTCACTTAATGACGTGGTACACCAGGGACCGGATCTAGCCAACAAGCTGGTTGGAGTACTGCTTCGATTCAGGCAGAAACCCATAGCCTTCATGGCAGACATTAAAGGAATGTTTCACCAGGTCTTGGTTAACCAAGATGACAGAGATACACTCCGTTTCCTTTGGTGGAAAGATGTTTGGAAGAAAGTACTGTTTGGAGGAATGTGGAGCCCGAGTTGTGCGAATTTCGCGCTAAGGCGTACTGCATCTGATAATCCTTGGAAGTACAGCGCTGACATCGTCAACACGGTTGACAAGAACTTCTATGTTGATGATTGTCTAATGTCAGTCTCAGATGCTATAAAGGCAATAGAACTTGTTAAACCGCTACGAGAGATGCTTGCCATAGGTGGGTTTTGCCTCACCAAGTAGATCAGCAATTCACGTGAAGTACTACTCTCGGTTCCAGAGCCGAGGTTGGCCAAGGAAGTTGTGTCTTTAGATTTAGACAAGGATCCTTTGCCTGCCGAGAGAGCGCTTGGAGTACTCTGGAATACAGAAACTGACATGTTTAGTTTTGATGTTAACGTGAAAGACAAGGCTCTCACTCGACGAGGCTTATTAAGCATTGTAGGCTCAGTATATGACCCCCTAGGTTTTGTAAGCCCATACATACTGAAGGCTAAGGTTCTCTTCCAGGAGCTGTGTAGACTCGGGACTGGCTGGAATGACCCTATGCCTGGGGCTATAGCCAATCAGTGGGCCCGGTAGATAGGAGACCTACCATTGCTTCGTGGCATGTCAATCCCGCGCTCCATAAAACCAACAGCACTAGACGATACAAATTCGGCGCAGATACATCATTTTTCAGATGCTTCGGAAAGCGGTTATGGAACTGCGACATACTTGAGGATTGTGGATGGTATAGGACAAGTGCATTGCAACCTTTTGATGTCAAAGGCCAAGGTAGCGGCCTTAAAATCTACGACAATACCACGCCTCGAATTAGCAGCAGCTGTGTGCTATCTGTCAAACTAGATGAAATGATACGCCGAGAATTGACAATGACACTGCTGGACTCGGTTTTTTTAAAGTGACAGCATGATAGTCTTACACTACATAAGAAATTACGACAAGCGGTTTCAGACGACTGTTGCCAACCGCGTTGCCAAAATCCGTGAGCACTCATTACCCACTCAGTGGCAATACGTAAACACTCAATCCAATCCTGCAGATGACAATGAGAGGTCGATACATGGGCCCAGCTTCCTATGGCAGAAAGAAGCGACTTGGCCAGCGCAGCCTGCATTTTCTGAAAATGCTCTAAGCCACGATGTTGACGTTATGAAAGAACTTCGAGTGTATAACGTAGCGATTGATGCCGGAGGCGACGTCATTCATACCCTGTTAAAGAGACATTTAACATGGTATAAACTCAAGAAGGTCGTGGCTTGGATCCTACGTGTTAAAGGCATTCTTTGCCATAGAATTCAGAAAGCCACAATGACAACCCATATTCGTGAACCACTCACAGTGCACAACATTGCGACTGCTAAAATGGAGATAATTAGATATATCCAGAGAACGAGCTTCAATGATGTCCAGCTCAAGTCGAACAATATTCGTAAACTTGCACCCATGACATTTAGAGACAACATAATCTGTGTTGGAGGGCGACTGGCAAATGCGACCATCAGTGCAGAGGCCAAGCACCCGTGGATTTTCCCCAATCGTCACCCAGTTGTTGATCTAATCATCCGACACTACCATGTGACAACAGGACATTCCGGCATAGAACGCACACTTGGAGAGATACGGCAACGTTTCTGGATTGTCAAGGGCCGAGCAGCAGTAAAACACGTGATATTCCGCTGCATTCCATGTCGTAGAATGAGAGCCTCACTTGAGTCGCAACGTATGGCAGACTTGCCAAAGGATCGTGTCACCCCTGGACTTGCACCATTCACTATGGTTGGAGTAGACCTTTTTGGCCCTTTCATGGTTAAGCGAGCCAGGAGTGAGGTTAAACGATATGGTTGACTTTTCACGTGCCTCGTAACTAGAGCCGTAAACATTGAAGTGTGCCACTCATTGGAGACGGACTCCTTTATCAATGCACTTCAGCGCTTCATTTCTCGGCGTGGAAATCCGGTTGAGGTGCGCTCAGATAACGGTACCAACCTTGTTGGAGGAGAAAAGGTTCTGCGCCTTTCCATCCGTGAGTGGAATCAAGGGGAAATACAGGAATTCTTGTGCCAAAAAAAGATCAAATAGATGTTTAACTCTCCGACAGCCTCCCACATGGATGGGGTGTGGGAACGCCAAATTCGGACAATACGTTCCATTTTGAACAGCTTGCTTGATCAGCAACCGCTTAATGATGAAGGACTTGTCACCCTCATGTGTATCGTAGAAGGCATCAGAAATGGTCGTCCCATTACCAAACTATCCGATGACCCACGTGACGCGGCTCCATTGACACCTAACCATCTGCTGTTACTTCGCTCTGGTCCATCCTTCCCACCTGGAATCTTCGTTAAGCAGGATGTTTACCGCAAAAGATGGCGCCAAGTTCAGTATCTGGCTGACGTATTCTGGCAACGATGGCTAAAGGAATATCTGCCATCGCTACAGGAAAGGCAGAAATGGTTGAACGCAGAAAGGAATTTGCAAGTTGGTGATCTCGTACTGATCAAAAACGAAAACACTCCTCGTCACCAATGGCCTTTGGGTTTGGTGGTGGATGTCTACCCTGGCAAAGACGGTAAAGTTAGGTCTGTCCAAGTGAAGACCCGTGGGGGACTCTATGACAGACCGGTAGACAAGCTATGTGTCCTGGAAAGAGTTGAGATGACACCCTAGCCCCACAATGATGCCTAAACAAGTTGAAGAAAGTTTAGTTTAGTTTTAGTTTAACCTCGTGTGGTAACCGACCATGTTTGATTATAAGTTGCTAGAATTCTGCCTTTAATATTCGTGTAATGGCATTCGGGTACATGCGCATTAGGGGCCGGGATGTTACGGCCGAATTTAGTTTATTATAAATTCATTGTGTCTGTATGGTGCTGCGCTAAATAGTGTAGTTTGTTGAAAAGACGCGTAGCGAGTGGCTTACGAGCTTGCGCGTTAAGCACTTCCCAGAAGCCAGTCAGGCAGGTACACGCAACAACCACAAATCACGCATCAGTGTGCGCGACATGTTCTTTATTAAGACAACGATATTTCCATAGACACCCAGACATCTCAGCGATGTAAGTAACACATATAATAGTTAATACATTAGTTTGTGGTAAATTATTATAACGGTTTGTTTGCTACGCATGTAACACTTGTTATAGAGTAATGTTTAACGCTTGGCATATTTTTCTTTGTAATTTCAGTTAAAACCACACAACCACAACCATGTATAGTAGAGAATAAAGAACAAATGTAAATAAGACTATGTGTGCGTATTTCCCGCTGAAACAGTTTTAAATCGACAACACTCAACGGCAGACAACGTAGCCGGACGGTTACATATATATAATAATATATACATTCCGAGCATATATATATATATTATATATATGTATATATATATATATATAGAGAGAGAGAGAGAGAGAGAGAAATAGAGAGAAAACGAGAGAGAGAGGGAGGTGATAGTTAGTTAGATATAGTTAGATAGATAGATAGATAGATAGAGAGAGAGAGAGAGAGAGAGAGAGAGAAAAACGAGAGAGAGAGAGTGAGGTAATAGTTAGTTAGATAGTTAGACAGATAGATAGATAGATAGATAGATAGATAGATAGATAGATAGATAGTATAGATAGAGAGAGAGAGATAGAGAAGGGAGAGAGAGAGAGATCTAGAGTAATCCCGCAGCCTGGACGTGGATGTGAAGAGTGTCCTATGGCTAATGGCATCAATACGTGGGTGTAGCATGAACACAAGCCCCTCTGGCTATAATGCCTGCATAAGTGGCGCTCAATTGAGCATCATAGGCCGTAGCAAATCATCGAAGCGGGCGCGTTCGTGTAGCAATTGCACTCGTCCGCCTCTGCGGCGTCACTGCTCTCCTTGACCATGGAGGAATACAACAAGCAATAGCCCGCGCTGTATCGCAGCTGTCTCGCATGCAGGCAGACGAGCGCGGTGTCTGTACCGAGCAAACAGCTCGGTCGGGCGCGCGCGCAGGCCAACCCTCACGAGTTTCCCATGACACCAAATTACCGTCGGTTCGGCTCAGCGAATTGCTTCCCCTATCGGATCACACGCCTCTTCTGACCAGTTGTTCGCGATAGCGAGACGTCAGCTAGGCAGCAGCGGCCACCGCGGGCTGGCTGACCCCGAGCGCCAGTTCTCATGGCCACAGCCCGTGGGTCGGGCATCAGTCGCCCGGATGTCATTTCTGTTGTGTTTATTTTGTTGTTAATGTTGAGCGAGTTCGAGAGATGTTATAGCGTGGTGTGGGGTTGGTGGGGCGCAAGTGGGCGCTGCGCGGTGTCGTATAGTAGATGTGTGTAATATATCTATATATATATATACTGTATATATATATATATAGTATATATATATAATAGGATATATGCTGGGTCCGCGACCCGAGAGCTGTTACCGGCACATGGGCAACTCGACGCGCTAATTTGCCATGACGCGGCACGTCAAGTGCGAGAGGCTTTGCTGGTAGCACCACTCATCGCACGAACTTGAGGTTCGTCGTCAGACAAACAGCTCGTTAGCAATACTCTATAACCACGTGTCTGTCCATCCGTCCATCCATCCATCCCATCCATCTGTCCGTTCATCCGTCCGTCCGTCCGTCCGTCCGTCCGTCCGTCCGTCCGTCCGTTCGTCCGTCCGTCCGTCCGTCCGTCCGTTCGTTCGTCCGTCCGTCCGTCCGTTCGTCCGTCCGTCCGTCCGTCCGTCCGTTCGTCCGTCCGTCCGTCCGTCCGTCCATCCGTCCGTCCGTTCATCCGTCCGTCCGTCCGTCCGTCCGTCCGTCCGTCCGTTCGTCCGTCCGTCTGTCCGTTTCTACATCCGTCGCACGGTCGCATGCTCGGTCGGTAGGTCGATTTGTCTCTCCGTCCGTCCGTCCGTCCGTCCGTCTGCATATCCTCCAGCACTCCGTCTGTCTGCTCGTCTGTTCATTCGTCCGTCCGTCCGTCCCTCCGTCTGTCTGTCCGTCCGTCTCTGTTCGTGTTCAGGTGTTTTGCAGCCGTCCCTACATATCTATCGTAATGCTGCTGCTGGCATTCAGGCACTAGCTATAGCCAGGCTCGACTGCTGCTGCTAAGCCAGCCCAGCCCAGCAGCGTGGCAGGGCCGTGGCCCACCAGCAGCAGCCTGCTGACACGTACATTGAACCTATGTACCCGTGTGAAGGCCATCCCAGGCTCGTCCTTTCTCTTCTCCCCCCTCACCACCATCCCCCCTCCATCTCCACACCCAGTGCTTAAGTCAAGGACATGGTGACATTGCAGATATCCCATCTTCTTGTTATCAGTCGAAAGGCGACAGCGATAGACACAAGGAACTACAACTCTAATTAATTAAACCAAACGCGCGCGCCCCGTGAAATCTTTCAGAGGAGTGGAATCGCGACGACAAAACAGACCGTATTTAACGTCACCATTCACAAATTTCGACCGTATTTTTTTCGGGAGCGTTCACATATATGTAACAGGATCACTTACATTCTGCCCACGCGTTAGGAATACATACGCATATGGCAGGGGCAACCTATGGGGGTAGGGCCTAGGTTAGATGCAGCCACGGAATCTGCCGAGTCGTGCCGAGGTGAGCCGAGTCCTCTCTATGTCAGGGATGGTCGACTGGATGATGGTCAAGGCTGCAGTGACGTCCGCATATCGCCTGCTGAGATGCGCTGATATGCATAAGCTCGGGACTGATCCCACGCCACACGCGGTAGAAAACTATCCCCGTCTCCCCCGGCGCGTCTATCAACAAACATGAACACACCGATAGCCACTGTAAAGAGGGCAGCATAACAAGTGACCACTGGGTAGCGGGCAACTCGGTGGCCAGGGGGAGGTGGCCATCCCAGTGACCAGGGGGAGGTGGTTAACGCAGTGACCAGGGGGAGGTGGTCATCCCAGTGACAAGGGGGTCATCTTAGTGACCAGGGGGAGGTGGTCATCCCAGTGACAAGGGGGTCATCTTAGTGACCAGGGGGAGGTGGTCATCGCAGTGCCCAAGGGGAGGTAGTCATCCCAGTGACCAGAGGGAGGTGGTCATCCCAGTGACCAGGGGGAGGTGGTCAATCCAGTGACCAGGAGGAAGTGGTCATCGCAGTGACCAGGGGGAGGTGGTCATCGCAGTGACCAGAGGGAGGTGGTCATTTCAGTGACCAGGGGGAGGTGGTCATCGCAGTGACCAGGGGGAGGTAGTCATCCCAGTGACCAGAAGGAGGTGGTCATCCCAGTGACCAGGGGGAGGTGGTCATTCCAGTGACCAGGGGGAGGTGGTCATCGCAGTGACCAGGGGGAGGTGGTCATCCCAGTGACAAGGGGAGGTGGTCATCCCAGTGACAAGGGTTGGGGGGGGGGTAAATGTAGTTAGTAAGAGGTCGTGGTGGTGGAAATACTCATCTACTGAATTCGTTAGTGCTAGTTACGGGGGAATATCGAATCACTGCGTTTCGCTGCGTTTTTTCTTTTTCGTTGACCGGATGCGGCTAATGTGTTTGTGTAGCAAGTCTGTTGCTGCTGTTGCTGTTGCTGCTGCTGCTGATGATGATGATGATGACGATTATTATTATTATATGTTGATGATAATGATGATGATGATGATGATGATGATGATGATGACGACGACGACGACGATGATGATGATAATGATGATGACGACGACGACGACGATAACGATTGTGATGATGATGTGGATGCTGCTGCTGTTGTTGATGATGTTGCTCGAGGCTATACTAGCGTCTTTTTTTTTCTGTCTTGATCTGGAATCGCACAGACATGATCGGGAAAAATTTCCGGACAAAGCTGACGTAAGATCTTTCCCGCGATGATTAAAATCTTCGTCTGCTATAGGACAACGATCGTCGACGTATCGCGTGCACTAACTCATCTATGTGGCAATATTGCCTGCAATATAGCGAAATCTTCGTTATGTTGGAGGAGAAAGGGGGCGTCGCAATGTAAACCTGTGTCAAATAGCAGCCGTCAGGACGAACCAGGGTCACGCCACTACTAGTTTTCGGTTGGCAGCAGCACAAAACCCGAATAATTTTCCTGCGGAAATTGATAAGGATATAAATTGCCTACGATTAGGAGTCGACTGAAAGGCGGGTACATCTAGTGTTTGTCTGCTGCGCAACACACTCACACGCGAGCACACGCACGCACGCACGCACGCACGCACGCACGCACGCACGCACGCAGGCGCTCACACGCATACAGACACGCACACGCACCCGTTTACACACAAGCGCATACACGCATGCGCGCGCACACACACATGCACACGCACAAACACATACACGCACGTACATACACACACACGCACACCCACCCACCCACACACACACACACACACACACACACACACACACACACGTATAGACGCACGAGTAACATCAACCCACCTGTAGCCCGCGGCGCAGTCCTATGGCGAGTTCAGAACAGCTATGGGATGTGCACGTACCGTGCGATGTACTGTGCGCATACCGTAGCAACAGCAACAGCAGCTTCCTCCACAACTTCGCTACTATCTCGTCTGCCTGGCGCGACTGCTTCGCAGGCGATGACGTCACGCGCCGAGGCACGGCGTCTGCTGGCGAGGCGGTGGTTGGGTTTCACGCGCTGTAAACGGACCGACGCCGTCGCGATTGGCGCGTTAATTATCCCCGATCGCAGCGCCGCCCGGCGACGGTAGCTGTCAACAACGCGCGAGAATCGGTTGCTGGGCTTCGAAGCGTTTTAGCATCGCATGTGTGTGTGTGTGTGTGTGTGTGTGTGTGTGTGTGTGTGTGTGTGTGTGTCGTGCGTGCGTGCGTGCGTGCGTGCGTGCGTG
>NW_014577475.1:64291-65601 GCF_000485595.1 Priapulus caudatus
GTGTGTGTGTGTTTGTGTGTGTGTGTGTTTGTGTGTGTGTGTGTGTGTGTGTGAGAGAGAGAGAGAGAGAGAGCGTGTGTGTGTGTCTGTCTGTCTGTGTGTCTGTCTGTCTGTGTGTCTGTGTGAGTGAGCGTGAGAGCCTGTACGTGTGCCCACAAGAGAGAAAAAAACAAAAACGAGTCTGCCAGACAAGTTTGTCTTTTGTCGCACCAATTTTTAAACAAATAAACCCCAAGAGAATTAACCCTAGCTTATTTACGCCACCATAGCCCACGATGTTGATGACCTGCTAGTTGAATACGAGTAAATATGGAGAAGGACAGGCTGTGATAAAGGGGAAGAGAAAGGAGAGAAAGAAGGAGAGAGCGACAAAGAGGAATAGAGAAAGAGAATGAGAGAGAAATAGCGAGAGGGAGAGAAAGTGAGAGAGATGAAAAGAGAGAAAGAAAGAAAGAGAGAGAGAGAGAGCGAGGGAATAGAGA
Organism: Priapulus caudatus; assembly: GCF_000485595.1. Taxonomy (NCBI): domain Eukaryota; kingdom Metazoa; phylum Priapulida; class Priapulimorpha; order Priapulimorphida; family Priapulidae; genus Priapulus; species Priapulus caudatus. The sequence goes on from NW_014577475.1 coordinate 64,774, forward strand.
GAGATAGAGAAAAGGGAGTAAGGAAGAGCGAGAGAAAAAAAAGAAAGAGTGTGAAAGCACAGAAGTAGAACGAAAGAGGTAAGGTGGTATGGAGGTGGACGAGAGAAATATAAGGTCACCTTGACCCGTTGCTTACCTCGCAGACACACAGACACATTCTTCTACTATTTTATTACGCTTTTAAAATCGTGTATCGTATTGTTCGGCGACAAAACACGCCGAACCGCCTCGGCTCTTTCCGGTGCGTGACGTCACACAGCCAACCTGTGAGCATTTATCCGTAGCAGTGAGCGAGGGCATGCTACGCTGTTTGCATAGCAACTACGCATCTTTTATGATCTTAAATACGAATTTACGACGTGTAGCGTTTCATGGACCCTCATAACCGGAGCGGCCCCGCCAAACACCGACGATGCCTGGCAGAGTAGCGAGAAAACTATACGCTGCTAGATCCACGGTCCCCAGTTCGCTCTCTGCGCGCGTGCACACGTAGGAGGCACGGCGTGGGGGCTGTCTACGTGATCACGGCGGATTGTTCAGGCGGATTGTTGGGATTGATGACAGCGTGTTTATTGTTAACTCTTTGTTGATGTTTACGCACAGAAGCAGATCCGCTGTATTTACGCCGCAACGGGCATCGCGACAGAACTATAGTATCATAACCGTAAAGTTTTTCTGCACACAGCCTAATACATGAGGAAATAAATAAATCAATAGATAGACATCACAATCTTCTTCTTCTAGCACACACACGCGCGCGCGCGCACACACACACACACACACACACACACACACACACACACACACACACACACACACACGAGCGTG
>NW_014577475.1:67536-70429 GCF_000485595.1 Priapulus caudatus
AAAAATTTTGATCTTATCTAGGTCGTACTTGTAGACTACTATCATCCTATTCCTATCTATCTATCTATCTAATCTAACATCCATATCCTATCTATCATCTAATCTATCTATCTACATCTATCTATTATTCTATCTAATCTATCTATCTCTTTCTTTTTTCTCTGTCTCTTCTCTCCTCTCTCTCTCCTTTCTCTCTACTCTCGCTCTGTATTCTTCTCCTCTCTCTTCATCTCATCTCTCATATCCCCTCTCTTCTCTCCTCACTTCTCTCAGTCTCTCCTCTCCCTCTTTTCTTTTATTCTGCTCACAGCCGACTGTTGTTTATTAAGTTGCATAATGTTAGTTTAATGTTGTCGCCCTCTCCCTCACGTTAAATCAAAGGGACGTCGCTCGGTATCCGCTAGCGTCGCACGTACAGCGGCTATATCATCGCACGCCTCCTCATCCGCGCGCCCCTTGTCGCACATTCTCGGTGGGCCTCAGCGCAATGCGCGGTGGCAGGCGTGTGCGTTGCGACGTACGCTCACGGTCATAACCAGATCTCTTCTTGCTCTACGTCAAGCAAAGCGGGCGACAGTTGCAGCTGGCTCGGTATAGTGATATACATACACACACCCGTGCGCGCCACGCGCCGCACAACACGCACGCACGTCACGCACGCAACACGCCACACACGCACACTGCGCGCCGACACACACACCAACCACACACCACAGCCCACACAAGCAACGGCCACACACACATCTCACACACAACCAGCACCACTCACACACACAGCACACACATATATATATCATATATATATATATATATTAATATATATGTATATATAACTGAGATGGCATTTGACACATGATATCGCACGTGAAGATAGAGCAACGTTATCGGGCAGTCACTAAGTTGTTTTGCTCCCATTTTCCGCCTCCTCGATGTCATCGTCATTGCCATCGTCATCGTCATCGTCATTGCCATCGTCATCGTCCTTGCCGACTCGGTAGCGTCATCTCTCATACTCATATCCTCCTTCACCATCGTCATCGGCATCCTCACTCACTGCAGATCAATCGTTATCTTTATCATCATCAGCTTTATACTCGTTGCTATCGTCATCCTCATCGTCATCGGAACCGTCATCGTCATCATCTTCATTAACTTCATCATATTCAGCCGTATACTTATCCCCCCCCCATCAACATCGTCATCGGCGTCGTCATCATCTTCGTCATCGTCATCATCTCCAGCCTCATAATCGTCGCTATCGTCATCCCCATCGTCATCATCATCCGCTTCCGTATCATCGTCATCCTCTCTCTCTCCTCCTGCTCCTCATCCTCATCCTCTCCCCGAATCCACTAACGCATCATTACACGCGTTTGATTCTGCTGCGGGAGCGGTTCACTAATTGAGCTGTAAGGAAACACGCTGTCAAGGCGCCTCGCTGATTAGGCAGATGTATTAAATAATAGCTTGCCTCCACTGCGCACAGACCGATCGTTGCTGCTGCTGCTAGCCGGTTGCGTGCGTGCCGTGTGGCGTATGATATGTGTGTGTGATGTGTGTTGTGTGTGTGTGGTGTGCGTGTGTGTGAGAGAAGTGTGTGTGTGTGTGTGTGTGTGTGTTGTGGTGTGGTGTGTAGGTGTGTGTGTGTGTGTGTGGTGTGTGTGTGTGTGTGCGTGCATTGCGTATGTATGTATGATGTGTGTGTGTGTGGTGTGTGTGTGTGTGATGTGTGTGATGGTGTGTGGTGTAGTGTGTGTGTGAGGCCGTGCGTAGTGTGGAATGTGTAGAGAGAGAGAGAGAGAGGGTGGAAGTGCCTGAGAGAGATATAGAGAGTGCGAGTGAGAAAACGAGAAAATGAGAGAGAGAGAGGGTGGACGAGTGAGAGAGAGATATAGCGAGTGCGAGTGCGAGAACGAGAGAATGAGAGAGAGAGAGAGCGTGGACGAGTAAGAGAAAGATGGAGAGAGTGCGGGTGAGAGAACGAGAGAATGAGAGAGAAAGAGAGGATGGACGAGTGAGAGAGAGATATAGAGAGTGCGAGTGCGAAAACGAGAAAATGAGAGAGAGAGAGGGTGGACGAGTGAGAGAGAGATATAGCGAGTGCGAGCGAGAGAACGTGATTTTTTCTACGTGATGCGTATGCCACGAGTTCGCTATACCTATACCCCACTATGGTTTTCACCTCTGTGGGTATTTACGCCACTTTTACGACATGATTTCATCCTGTCTTGCATCGGTCAGTTTCCTGCGCGCCCGCGATGCGGAGCGACCAGCAGCTATGAGAGCAGAATCAGGGCAGTGTCCGGCCAGCACACTCCGGTGGGAGCGCATTTCCTTAATTACGATCATAAATCGCGCATAAACTGTGTCGCAGGCGGTCGCGCGGACAGAGCTGGGGGAGGCGGGAGGGGCTGTCAGGAGGGAGGGGCTTGTTTCAGCACGGACCGTTCAGGTACGAACCACCGATCGTTGCAATTCGAATCGAGGTTTAAGCCGATTCGAAGCGGGAATTCGGGGAGGGGTTGAGATAAACCGATTTCGGACGAATTCAGTCGATACGAGCCGATTTCGGATTATTCCAACCGATCCCGGCCGATTTCGGACTATTCCAACCGATCCCAATCAATTCCGGATTATTCCAACCGATTCCAGCCGATTTCGGAATATTCCAACCGATCCCAATCAATTCCGGATTATTATAACCGATCCCAATCAATTCCGGATTAGTCCAACCGATCCCAATCAATTTCGGATTATTCCAACCGATCCCAATCAATTCCGGATTATTCCAACCGATCCCAATCAATTCCGGATTATTCCAACCGATCCCAATCAATTCCGGATTCGTCCAACCGATCCCAATCAATTCCGGATTATTCCAACCGTTTTCGGA
>NW_014577475.1:71620-73954 GCF_000485595.1 Priapulus caudatus
GTGAGTGTGAGTGTCTCTCTCTATCTCTCTCTCTCTCTCTCTCTCTCTCTCTCTCTCTCTCTCTCTCTCTCTCTCTCTCTTACTCTCTCATACACACACTCTCTCTCTCTCTGCCTTCTCTCTCTCTATCGTTTATCATGCTACAACTCTCTCTCTCTCTCTCTCTCTCTCTCTGTCTCTCTTTATTCCGTCTGTCCATCTGTATCCTCCTCCCACTCTCTGTCGCTCACGTTACACGTTACAGCTTTTCGCCCCGTTTCCCTTTCAGCGGGACGTCAATCTTGTTTTGTCGGTTGCTAGTCAGTAAGTCCTACCTGCAGAGATCGGCGAGGCGTGCATCCGGCCCTCCATGATCGCACGACGTTTGAGCCATCACCTTTCTTATTTACCAGCAGCCCCGCTTCCATAGCCGAAGGCGTAGCAAGCATCTCTCTCTCTCTCTCTCTCTTCCGCGCTCGCGCTCTCTCTCTCTCTCTCACACACACACACTCTGGTTTTGTCGCTCTCTCTCTCCCTCTCTCACTCTCTCCCTCCCTCCCTTCGTATCTCTCTCGCTCGCTCTCTTCCGCGCGCGCTCGCTCTCACACACAGTCTGGTTCTTTCTCGCTTTATCGTGCTCCCTCACTCCGTCGCTTCGGCTTGCCTTTGCTCTTTCTTGCTCTCGCTCTCTGGCTTTCTCTCGCTCTGGGTCTCTCCCGCCCTCCTTCTCTCTATCTCTCTCTGCCGTCTGTCTCTCTCTCGCACTCTTTATTTCCTACACATTGTCTTTCTCTCACCCTTCATCACCCTCCCTCTCCGGCTGTTTATTTCCCTCTGGCCTCTACTATTTCCATCTAACACTCTCGGTCGTTTTCTGTTTGGCTCTCTCCCTTTCCTGTACGCCCCTCTCTCCCAATCTAGCACGCCCCTCTCTCTCCACTCTCTACATATCTCTCTCGCTCTCGCTCATTCTCTCGCTCTTTCCCATTGTTTCTGTTTCACTTGCGCTCCCTTTCTTCATATCTTCTCATCTTTTACTTTTTGTTCTACCTCCATCACATCCCATCTCTCGCGCCGGTGCACAAACACGCACGCACGCACACGCACGTACACGCACGCACGCACGCACACGCGCGCGCACGACGGAGGTCGCGTGCAAGACTCGAACCCGGGTCCCCGCAGCGCAGGCGCAGGAATCACGCTCTATCGAGCACGACTCTAGTCTCCATGTGAGTGTTTTTTCTACTCTCTCTCCCTCTCTCTCTCCCTCTCTCTCTCTCTCTCTCTCTCTCTCTCTCTCTCTCTCTCTGTCTCGCTCTCTCTCTCGCTCGCTCTGTCTCATTCTCCTTTTCTCCTCCAGCTCTCCCCCCGTCGTCGACGCCACTGTCGCCGCTCCCTCGCCGGCAATCGTGAATTATTCTCGTCTCGTGCGCTCGCACCGTCGGCACGTCTCGCCCGGGCGTGTGTCCGGTGTGTTGCCCCGGACGACCGGGCCCGACACACACCCGCCTATTACGAATCCGCTGGCGGAGCAATTTGTCTTAAGCCGCGCACATTGTCTTATTCAGCGCAGTCTCGTTTCCTTGGCCGTCGGCTATGGTCGGCCTTCTAGGCGCTGCGCGCGTGTAAATGCCCCCTAATTGAGCCGCGACGTAGAAAAACAGAAACGCAGGTGTTCATGGCACTAAGAGAGAGCGAGAGAGAGAAAGAGAGAGAGAGAGAGAGAGTGGGGGAGAGAGAGAGCGAAAGCGAGAGAGAGAGCGAGAGAGAGAGAGAAAGCGAGAGAGAGAGCGAGAGCGAGCGAGATAGAGAGAGCGAGCGAGATAGAGAGAGCGAGCGAGAGAGAGAGAGAGAGAGAAAGAGAGAGTAAAAAAACACGAACACAGAGACTAGAGTCGTGCTCGACGGAGCGTGATTCCTATTGTCGCACGAGGTACCAGGGAAACGGGTTCGAGTCCTGCTCGAGTTGAGCGCAGCGCAATGTGTAGTTGTCTAGGGTTCGAGTCTCTAGTGGGCTTCTACAACGAGTAGCCGCCAGGGTTAGGTTGTCGTTAAGCCTGCAATGCAGGGCGGAGGTCGTGGTTGGAATCCGAGGTGCTGCGAATGCTGTGCTGCGAGGGACTCTCGCTACCTCTGACAATTCATCCTAGTTGAGATCAAAGGTGAAGTCCCACCCGTCAATACCCCAAACCACACCCTTGACTCCACCAAGGAAATTACCTACTACCATGACCACCACCACCACCACCACCACTACTACTACCACCGCCTCCGCCACAACTACTACTACTACTACTACTACTACTACTACTACTACTACTACTATTACCACCAACACCACCACCACCACCACCA
>NW_014577475.1:75114-78936 GCF_000485595.1 Priapulus caudatus
GCGCGCACACACACACACACACACACACACACACACACCACCACAATCACACACACACACACACACACACACCAGACGTCGGGGTAATAACAATATTAACAGCGCTATTCTTGCCACTGTGTTCTTTCATCGCTTTCCTCCCCCCCCCTCCCGACCCTCCGAGCTGCCCTCCCCCGACCCATTCCCCTGACAATTCTGGTTATTCGTGTTTTCGAACGCTAGGCAACAGAGAGACGCCGAGACTTTTTACCTATCTGAAGGTTTGTTTGCTCGTCTGAGCAAGTATAGTGTGTGTGGGAGAGAGAGAGAGAGAGAGAGAGAGAGAGAGAGGAAGCACGTGTAAACGCAGCCGAGGGCTGGATCGGCAGAGCGTGCTTCCTGCGTGCTCGCAGCTAGCTATAGCAGCTATCGCTAACAGCGGCTCAGCCAGTTGGAGACCCGCCCACGCGCATCGTCGACGCCCGCGAGGAGTCTGTCGTCTTCGCTACTGTCGGCGAATGTCGTGTGACTCCTGACACTAGCGATAGCGCATGTGTCGCGACTGAGGGTACGCTGTAAACTGCAGTGACACCTGTATCAGCGATCACCTCTGTACAAGGGACACCTGTCCATAAAGGTCAATCTTGTCGGTTCCCGTTACAGCGAGTGTGTCGATCGCGAGTCGCTTGCGTGTCGTGGGGCACGACTGAGGGTCGCTGTGACACCTGTGTCAGCGGTCACCTCTGTACAAGGGACACCTGTCAACAACGGTCAATCTTGACGGTTCCCGTCAGCAGTGGTCGCGTAGAGAACCGACCGCTATAGAACGGGCCTCCGTCTGTGATGGACAGACAACACGAGGGAATATCCCTTTGATGATACTTTTATACAGTGACACCATCTCTATCGACGTGACACTGACACTTCTCTGTAAAGGACACTGATTGCGTTTTTTTCTAAATTGACAAATACATGCAGTGTTGGCTTTAGCGTGACCCCTACGCAGTCGCTCGTTTTTTTCTTCATCGGTGAAGAAATCACATGAGAATCTTGGTTGCTAAGCGCCCGGTGACAACTCTCGGAGAATCGTCTGCTGACGCGAGTAGCACATCAGATGCTGTCCTTGTCACTGTAATGTAAACAGAGAGCAGCTGATGCGCGGTGGGGTGGGAAGGTTAGTGGATGGTGTGCGCATGCGCCGTGGCTTCAGGCAGGATAGGTCCAACGAGGCGAAGAAAGCAATTAGAGTTGAATTTCGCCATTACGATATGTCAACGTAAACGAGGTTGTCTGCTTCGAAGAGAGAGAGAGTGAGAACAGCGGGAAAGCGAGCAAGAAAGGAATGGACGTTACTATCAGTCTATTGGGTTAGAGAGTTATGAAAAGATAAGAAAGAGACAGAAGAGGTAAGATAGATAGAAAGATAAGAAGACAAGAATGAAATTGATATATATATAGTTATATTAGATATATTATATATTAGTATTATATATAGAGAGAGAGAGATTGTATTTATCGAATATATAATATATATATATAGTATAGAGATCAGATTGAAGAGTGATAGAATAATGTATAGATAGATAGATAGACGTACCCATTCTGTAGTATATAAGATAGAGAGAGTACGATAGATAGATCAGCATAGTAGATAGGTTAGAATAGAAGTGATGATAGATAGATTAGATAAATGATAGTACGATAGATAGAATATGATAAATAGAGTAGAAGATAGAATAGATAGATAGTATAGCATTAGTTAGGTAGATAGTAGTTAATAGTTAGTTAGATAGATAGATAGCTTAGGATAGTATAGTTAGATATGATAGTTAGATAGCATTAGATTAGTTAGATTAGGTAGTTTAAATAGTGTTAGATAGATAGTTAAATAGCATAGTTAGAATAAATTAGTTGATAGATAGTGGAGAGATGTTAGGATAGTAGTTAGATACATAGTTGTAGATAGTCTAGTAGTAGTTAGATAGATTAGAAATCTGGATAGATATGTAATGGTAGATATGTTCGATAGATTTAGTTAAGATCAGTAGTAAGTCTAGATAGTAGTTAGACTAAGTAGATAGGATAATAGATAGATAGTAGATAGATAGATAGATAGATGATGATAGATGATAGTAGATAGCATAGATAGATATCGAATGATACGATAGATAGCTAGCATGTTATAGATACGATCGATAGTTAGATGAGTAGATAGATATGATAATAGATAAGATAATCGATAGTAGGTAGGTAAGGTTAGAGGGCGGGGAGAGGAGAGGGGAGAGGCGAAGAGGGGGAGAGATATGGCGAAAAGACTAGGAGGGTATTACGCTGGACGAGAGAAGATAGAAGGAATGAGGGAGGGGTAAGAGAGCGAGAGAGAGAGGGAGAGAGAGGAGAGAGAGAGACGGAGAAAGACTGAGAGATGAGAGAGACCAGTATTGAGATTCATGGACCACACACACACCACACACACATCACACCACACCCACACACGCACACACACAACACACCCACACAACAGTACATACCCCCACATACATACATACACACACACACACCCACATACACACACACACGACACACACACACACACACACCCACACCACACTCACACACACACACACACACACACTACACAACATTACCCACCACATTACACCAACACACACACCACACACAGCACACACACACACACACACACGCGCGCCGCGCGCACGCACCCGCACCCCCACCCACACACACCCCCAGAGCCCATACCACGCAGCTTACTGCAGTTAAGGCAGCTGTGATTCCCAGGCACGTCTGACGCGCCCGCGTCTCTCCCTCCCTGTCCGGATACCCGAGTTACGCTCACCAGGCGGCGCTGCGGCACCAGCTGGTCCCGTGATCCCTACCTGAGAGCCTTTTATTTACCGTTTCTGTCTCGCCGTCAAGGTCGGCAGGCCGACGTTGTTGCTACGTACGTACGGGGAGAGGGAAGGCCAGCCAGACAGGCAGCGGATGCAAGGGCAGCAGGGCAACAGGGGCAGGGAGTTATAGTTGGCATATAAGGAATCACTCGGCAACGCTCGAGCTGGAATTTGGGTGGGGCGCGAGTAACTGATCTCTATTTCTACACACTCACTCTATCCTCAATGCTTCCTTTACTCTCCCTTTTCTTCCCTCTCCCTTCCTCATCATCCTTCTCCCTTCCTCATTGTTTGTCTCCCTCCCTCTCCCTCCGTCTTCTCTACTCTTCCTTCTCCCCTTATCTCTCCCCACACTCTCTTTCCTTGATTCTCTGACTTACACTTACATTCCCCCCATCTCGTTATTGCTCCCGCGCGTACAAACGTTTGTGCACTCATGCACGCACGCACGCTCGCACACGCGCTCACACGCACACGGACGCACACACACACACACACACACACACACACACACACACGCCTCGAGGATAGGGACAGATGCACACGGACGCACACACGCGACACATGCACACGCACACGCACACGCACACGCACGCACGCACGCACGCAAGCACGCGCACACGCACACGCACACACATACACGAACGCGCACGCGCACGCGCGTTGCCTCTCCCGCTACTGGCGAGGGCTCCTCGCTACATAAACACGGGAAGGGTTGCGTTATACGTCGTATACACGATGCGAGGCGAGACATGGAGATGTATTTACGGGACCGCAAAAACTCACCGAAAAAAAACAACGAAAACATCGCAAAACTTTCACTTTGCCTCGAGGATAGGGACAGATGCACACGGACGCACACACGCGACACATGCACACGCACACGCACACGCACACGCACACGCACGCACACACACACACACACACGCAC
>NW_014577475.1:80342-82200 GCF_000485595.1 Priapulus caudatus
GCGGCTGGTATATGTAGTGAGTGATAGCTAGGGGTGTTGGTAGTGGGTGGTAGACAGCGGCTGGTATATGTAGTCAGTGATAGCTAGGGGTGTTGGTAGTGGGTGGTAAACAGCGGCTGGTATATGTAGTGAGTGATAGCTAGGGGTGTTGGTAGTGGGTGGTAGACAGCGGCTGGTATATGTAGTGAGTGATAGCTAGGGGTGTTGGTAGTGGGTGGTAGACAGCGGCTGGTATATGTAGTGAGTGATAGCTAGGGGTGTTGGTAGTGGGTGGTAGACAGCGGCTGGTATATGTAGTGAGTGATAGCTAGGGGTGTTGGTAGTGGGTGGTAGAGAGCGGCTGGTATATGTAGTGAGTGATAGCTAGGGGTGTTGGTAGTGGGTGGTAGAGAGCGGCTGGTATATGTAGTGAGTAATAGCTAGAGGTGTTGGTAGTGGGTGGTAGAGAGCGGCTGGTATAAGTAGTGAGTAATAGCTAGGGGTGTTGTAGTGGGTGGTAGAGAGCGGCTGGTATAAGTAGTGTTACACATCCATGGTGGTAGCTGCGGCCCCCCCCGCCTGCCCCGTGCGATCCCCGCCAATGCCGTGTCCGCCACGAAGGCTGGCCGGGCGAGGACCAGTGTGACCGACCGCGGACACGAACTCTAAGCTAGAATTAATCAGCTGCAATTTTCTCCCGACATGCTAATGACGTATAAATTGAGCAGACGACAAGACATTGCGGGGACCTTGACGCGCGCTGGTCAGCCCCAGCACTTCCCGTCCTCTCTACTCGCCCTGTCGGCCGTCCGCCTCCGCCTTTCCTCCCTCCCCTCCCCCTCCCCGTTCCCTTCTCCCTTTCCTCCCTCCCCTTCCTCTCCCCGTCCCCTCTTCCCCCAGGGCGAACATTTACGAGAGAGTGCGCGCCGTATTAGAAAGGATTTTCTAGAAGAGAAAGTAAAGTTATAAATGGAAAAGAAAGTAAATAAAAAAAGGTAAAATAAATAGATATATAAATAATCTAAAAATAGAGTAAACCAATGAAGGGATAAAACAACAATCGGGAAAGAATGCGTCGGCGGTGAAAAACACACCGAGAGGGAAGAGCTGCTAAACCTTGCTTGGGTAAAAAAAAATCGTAACCAAGTGACTACTTCATACGAAACTGGCTATATGATTAGCTCTCCGACTCGCGCCTCGTGTATCTCTGCACACGTACCCCGGCATGCGATAGTGCGCGCGATTGCCGCAGCGGTACGTTGGCGCCACACGTGGCGGCACGCGATCAGCACTTTCTGTATCTTCACCCTAGCCCTCGGTTTCACGTCAAAGGCAGCGCCCTGTTATACATTCTCACCGTCCCACCGACTCACACTGACCCAGTTCCCTCCTTCTTCTCCTCCTCCTCCTCCTCCTCCTCCTCGTCCTCTTCCTTCTTCTTCTCCTACTTCTCATCCTCTTCTTCCTCCTCCTCCTCCTCCTCCTCTTTTTCCTTCTCCTTCTCCTACTTCTCATCCTCTTCTTCCTCCTCCTTCTCCTCCTCCTTCTCCTACTTCTCATCCTCTTCTTCCTTCTCCTCATCGTCCTCCTCCTCCTTTTCCCCCTCCTCCTTTTCCCCCTCCTCCTCTTACATAGCCCTCACCATTTTCCACCTATTCTTCTTCTTCTTCCTGTGTCACGTCGTCTTCGTGCCGGTCACAGGGGATGACACAGCGGGTGACACAGAGGGTGACACAGGGGGTGACACAGAGGGTGACACAGTGGGGGACACAGGGGGGACACAACGGGTGACACAGGGGGTGACACAGCATGTTATACAGAAGGTGACACAGCGGGTGACACAGAGGGTGACACAGTGGGGGACACAGGGGGGACACAA
>NW_014577475.1:82790-94950 GCF_000485595.1 Priapulus caudatus
CCTCCTCCACGCCTCCTCCCCCCTTCTCCCCCACGCCTCCTCCCGCCAGCTCCTCCGCCACGCCTCCTCCCGCCAGCTCCTCCCCACGCCTCCTCCCCCACGCCTCCTCCCCCACGCCTCCTCCCACCAGCTCCTCCTCTACGCCAGCTCCTCCCCCACGCCTCCTCTCTCCCCCTGCTCCCCACGCCTCCTCCCGCCAGCTCCTTCCCCACGCCTCCTCCCTCCCCCTGCCCCCCTCACTCACTCGTGGTGCCCCTGGCTGGTTGGTGCAATCACTCGTAATTTCTCCGACGTTCGGAAAATTGCCTGTAATTTTGACGGCTGCATGGTTACGCGGCGGCCGAAGCCTTTCACGGCAGCGCCCTCTAGTGGGGATTATCAGAGGCTGTAATCTCGTCGACTTTCACGGCAGCGCCCTCTAGTGGGAGTTATCAGAAGCTGTAATCTTGTCGCCGCTGATGTCGGGGCAGCGTGCGCATGCGCGGGACTTGCTGGCTGCATTGCTGGAACATAGACTATACAGGCCTGACCGCTGTAGAGGGGATGGAGACGTATTCGTGTTAATATAAGGGTGAGGAAATCTCTGGGGCGTATAGAAGGGTTGGGCGTACTCTTCGAATCGTAGAAGGATGTGGGTGTATTCTCTTACATGATGGTAAGGAAATTGTTAACAGACAGAAGGAACGAGGATTGCGAGAGTAGCCGGAAGGGGGTGGGTGAGGTGATACGTATACTGGTATGAGCAATCTCACATGGTGGGTGGCTGGTACACGACAAGAGGTACGGGGCTGAGTGGGAGGTTAAGTGGGGTGCGTGGGAGGTTAGGTTGGGTGAGTGTGAGTGTGTGTGTGAGTGTGTGTGTGTGTGTGTGTGTGTGTGTGTGTGTGTGTGTGTATGAGAGAGAGAGAGAGAGAGAGAGAGAGAGAGAGAGAGAGAGAGAGAGAGAGAGAGAGAGAGAGTGAGAGAGAGCTAGACCTAGAGCTAGAGAGAGACACCGAAAGAGAGGCAGAGAGGGGAGAGCAAAAGAGAGGGCGCGTGTGTGTGCGCGCGCGAGTGAGAGAGAAAAATCAATGAGTGGGCTATTGCGAAAAAAACGAACGAAAAAAAATTGTTCCTCCGTTCATTTTTTCTCCACGTGTCTACGAATGAAGTGGCTATTAAAGCGATTGCTTACTGAGCGCTCGCGTCAGGTCTCTCTCGAAATGCGGCGTTGGATTGCCGCAAGGTCATCCCATAGTAGAGTTGAAGGACAAGCGCGGCGCGCGCGCCACCTTGCGAGGCCGTAAGCAAACACGCTAATTGCACTTCCGTTTTTTTTCACCCGGTTCTCCCTCTTCTTACACGCGCGTTAATCTCCTCTTTTGCGTATTTGCCCTTTGCAAACTTCCTCGCAAAATCGCCGCACTCATGCAACCCTCGACCACGAATTTCTTTCTTCTTTTCTTTCCTTTTCTCGAAAAAAGTGCAGAACGCTGTGGAAATAGTAACAAGGCGAGATGCGTGTTAGCGTGACGTCGACTGGTAACGTGACATCATTAAGCACTTACCGCGTCACTCACAGTCTCGCAACAGCGTGATATATATATAAACAGCGGGTGACACAGCGGGTGGATAGGGGTGACACAGGGGGTGACACAGCGGGGGACACAGGTGATGAAACATCGAGTGACACAGGGGGTGACACAGCGGGTGACACAGCGGGTGACACAGCGGGTGACACAGCGGGTGACACAGCGGGGCAGCGCGTGTAATTTGTTTTCGGCGGCGTCATTATTTGCGAGTTGGACATACTCGCCGCCTTCCTAACGAGTCGCCTCGTTAATCACACCGATGGCCGCCAGGCGTCGCTCGAGCGGTCGTTTGACCGGCGGACATGCGGCTTCCGGGGGGAAAGAGAGGCGTGAGAGAGAGAGAGAGAACGAGACAGAGAAAGAGAGGCGAGCGAGAGAGCGAGAAAGAGAGAGATAGAGAGAGGGAGAGCGAGAGAGAAAGAGAGAGAGAGAGCGCACGTAAAAGAGCAAGAGAGAGAGAGAGAGAAAGATAGAGAGAGGGCACGTAAGCGAACGAGAGAAAGAGAGAGAGAGAGAGAGAGAGAGAGAGAGAGCGAGAGAGCGAGAGAGCGAGAGAGAGAGAGCGCGAGAGAAAGCGAGAGAGAGATATAGTGGATGAGAGCGCGCGCACGAGAGAGAGAGAGAGAGAGAGAGAGAGAGAGTAGGTGAGAGCGTGAGAGAGAGAAAGAGTTGGTGAGAGCGAGAGAGAGAGAGAGAGAGAGAGAGAGAGAGAGAGAGAGAGAGAAAGAGAAAGAGAGCGCACATAAGAGAGCGAGAGAGAGAGAGAGAGAGAGAGAGAGAGCGCGCGCACGTGAGAGAGCGAGAGCGAGAGAGTGGGTGAGAGAGAGAGAGCGCGCGTGCACGAGAGAGAGCGAGAGAGTAGGTGAGAGCGTGAGAGAGAGAGAGAGAGAGAGAGAGAGAGAGAGCGCGCACGTAAAGCGAGAGCGAGCGAGAGAGAGAGAGAAAGAAAGAGAGAGAGAGCGACGAGAGAGAGAGAGAGCGAGAGAGACGAGAGAGAGAGAGAGAGAGAGTGGGGTGCAGAGCGTGAGCAGGCTCCGTAGGCGAGAAGAGAGAGGAGGAGAGAAAGAGGAGAGTGAGAGTGTGCTGTGGCAGAGCGTGAGAGCGAGGAGAGAGAGAGAGGGGGGTGAGAGCGGGGAGAGAGAGAGACGAGAGAGTGGATGAGATGCCGTGAGGGGTGAAAGCAGGCGGCATGTCTAAATCAACGGGTCGGAATCGTTGTTTGATGGTCACAGTGATGGAAAGGCCCACGCCTTCAAGCTGAGCTTGTTTACACTCTAGATAGAGATAGAGAAGAGAGAGAGAGAAAGGGAGAGAGAAAAGAGAGAAGAGGGAGAGAGCGAACGAGAGTCGCGACAGGAAAGCAAAAAGAGCGAGATCTATAGGTCGAACACTATCTAGTGATATTTATATTACACAACGCACTCACACACACACACATCAATCTTCCCGCGACACCTGGACGCCCGCTGCCGCTGCCTGGCCGGGCTGCTGCCGCTGCTAGCCGCTGCTGCGCTGCTGCGTCGTTGTTTGCGTGTAGCGCGCCGTCTCTGCCATGGGAAACATGCGATAACCCCGGTCGGCCAGGTGTTAGGCGCACTCCTGAGATTTGCGGCTGGGTGGTGTGCTAGCCGACACACAAGCGCTGGCTGACTAACCCAGGGCGGAACAAGGGCATTCCGAACGAGAGACGGGTTCGTTCCGGAGATCTGCTGTTTTCACATGAAAGAATTACTTGAGGTGGTGAGAAGGAGATAAGGCAAGAGAGCAGAGAGAGAGTGCGCGACATGTCCGTGACCGACAGACAGACGAGACAGACAGACAGACAGCGGAGCGGGGCGTGCAAGCACGGGCGAGCGGGAGCGTTACGGACGACCGGCACGGACTGCACGGAGCGGACGGACGGGACGCGACGGGGCGACGGACGGCGGCGGACGGGCGGAGACGGACGGGCTGACGGACGTGACGGGCGGACGGAAGGGCGGACGGACGGGCGGAGGCCGGGCGACGAGCGGGACGGGCGGGCGCGGACCGGGGCCTTTGACCAAAGGCCAGACAGACGTGACGCGACCAACGCGAAAAAAATTGGCCTAATAGGTAGAGACCAGGGCAGGCTGTCCATGAGAAAATGTAATGGATAAAATTAAAAGGAAAGAACGAAATGAAACAGAGAAAGTTAGAGAGAGAGAGAGAGAGAGAGAGAGCAGAAGAGAGAGAGAGAGAGAGAGAGAGAGAGAGAGTGAGAAAGAGGCTAGAGCCTGGCTAGCAGACGAGACAGATCCGAAAGAGGGCAGTAGAGGGGAGAGCAAAAGAGAAGGGCGCGTGTGTGTGCGCGCCGGGACGCAGAGTGAGGAGAGAAAGATCATGAGTGGGCTAGTGGGGAAAAAAGAACGAAAAAAAATTGTTCGCTTCGTTCATTTTTTCTCGGCACGTGTCTACGAATGAAGTGGCGTATTAAAAGCGATTGCTTACTGAGGGCGCTCGCGTTTAGGTCTCCTCTCGAAAATGCGGCGTGGTTTGCGGGGGGGGGCGGGGGGGGGCAAGGTCATCCCATAGTAGAGTCTGAAAGGACAAGCGCGGCGCGGCGCGCGACTTGGCGAGGCCGTAAGCAAACACGCTGAATTGCACTTGACCGGTTTTTCACAGAGCGGCTTTCCCCTCTTCTTACACGCGGCGGTTAATCTCCATGCTTTTGCCAGTGATCTTGCCCTTGCAAACTTCCTCGAAAATGCGCCGACTGCATGCAACCCTCGACCACGAACTTTCTTTCTTCTTTGCTGTCCTTTTCTCGGAAAAAAAAGTGCAGAAGCTGTGGATAATAGTAACAAGGCGAGTATGCGTGTTAGCGTGAGTCGACTGGTAACGTGACTTCATTAAGCAGGTTACCGCGTCCTCACTAGTCTCGAACAGCGTGGATATATATATACTTATATATATATATATATAATATATATTCTCTCTGCTATATATATTATAATCAGTATATCTGTGTGTGTATTATACTATATAATATATATGTGTGTATGTATATATATATATATATATATATGACGACGGAGCGTATTGACTTCTTATTACAGAGTTCGCTCGCTCTACCGCTGATCGTCCTGAGATGATGGCCGGACTAATAACATCCAGGCAGTCGTAATAGCCCCTAACCGGAGGCGGCGCGCGGGGGGCATGGGATGAAGGAGGAAGGAGGAGGCGGATGAGGAGGAGGCAGTGAGTTCCCGCGTGAGTTCACGGGTGATGCCCACACCTCCTCCCGCCCTGCTCCCCACGCTTCCTCCCACACGCTTTGCGCTCTCGCCTCCTCCTCGCCCGTTTTCTCACCACGCCTCGCTCCCGCAGTCCTCTGCCCCCGCTTCTCCTGCCAGCTCCTGCCTCACGTCAGCTCCCCCCGCCTCCTCCCCACGCCTCCTCTGCGCAGCTCTCCCGGCCACGCTCCACCTTTAGCTCCTCCCCCCACGTCCTCTTCCCTCACGCCTCGCTCCCCACGCCTCTCCCGCCAGCCTGCCTCCTCGCCACGCCGTCCTCCCGCAGCTCCTCGCACGCCTGCCTCGCCGCCACGCTGCGCTCCCCAGCCCTCGCTCCGCAGCTCTTCCCCCACCGCTCCTCCACTCCTCTCCCGCAGCTCCTTCCCACGCCTGCCTCCGCCAGCTCATCCCCAACGCCTCCTCCGCCAGTCCTCCCCGCACGCCTCTCCCGCCAGCTCATCCCCATCGCGCTCCTCCCCGCCAGCTCCTCCGCCACGAGCGGCCTCTCCCGCCAGCTCCTGCCACCTCTCGCCGCCGCTCATGCCCCACGCCTCCTGCCTGCCACTGCCTCCCTCACGGGGCCTCGCTCCCCGCCAGCGTCCTTCCTCCACAGCCTCGCTGCCGCACGCTTCTTCCCACGCCTCCTCCCTGCCAGCTCCTCCCACTGCGGCCTCCTCAGCCGCCAGCTCATCCGCGCAGCCTCTCCCGCAGCTCATGCCCGCCCAGCGCCTCCTCCGTCCAGCTCATCCCCTGACCCTCTGCTCCCGCGCAGCTCCTCCCCACGGCCTTCCTCCCGCCAGCTCTCACGCCGGACGCTCCTCCCGCAGCTGCCTCCCTACGCGTTCTCCCGCGCAGCTCTCTCCACACGCTTCTCCTGCAGCCTCTTTCCCCACGCCTGCCTCTCGGTCCACCCTTCCTTTCTCTCGCCCCTGCTTCCCTCAGCGCCTCCTCTCCGGCCAGCACTGGGCCCATGCCTCCTGCCCCCACGGCCTTCTCTCGTCCCCTGCTCTCCGCCCGCCTCCTACGCCTGTCTCCGCTCATCGCCTCTCCCCCTGCTTCTCCTACGGGCTCCGCTCCACGCCCTCCTCCTCCGCCAGCACTTCCCACGCCTGCCCTCCCTTACGCCTTCTCTCTCCCCCTGCTCCCCACGCTCCTCGCCTGCTCGCTCCGCACGCGTGCCTCCCCCTGTCTCTCTACGGCCTGCCTCCTCCACGGGCCTGGCCTCGCCGCCAGCATTCCCAGGCCTCTCCCCGCAGCCTTCTCTCTGCGCCCTGCTCCCCGCACGCCCCTACGCGCCTGCTCCTGCCGCCCACGCCTCTCCCCCCCGTCCGCTAGCGCCTGGCTCCTCTCACGCCTCCTCCTCCACTCCGCCTTCCTCCTTCTGCTCTCCCCGCTGGCCTCCGCGCTCAGCTGCCGTCGGCCACGCGCCTCCTTCCGCCAGCTGCATTCGCACGCCTCCTCGCCCACGTCTCTTTCCCCCACCCTCCCCACCAGCTCTCCTCTTATACGCAGCCCCTCCCCACGCCCTTCTCCGCGCCTGCTCCCCACGCCTGTCTCCCGCCAGCCCTTCCCACGCCTCCTCCCCGCCGTGCCCCTCATCACTCGGTGCCCGGGCTGGGGGCATACTCGAAACCACTCTCCGACGCCTTCGGAAAATTGCCTGTAATTTTGAGGGCTGGTTTATCGCGCGGGCTCGAAGCCTTTCACGGCAGCGCCCTCTAGTGGGATTATCAGAGGCCTGTAATCTGCTCGACTTTGCACGGTAGCGTCCCTCTAAGTGGGAGTTATTCAGAAGCAGCTAATCTTGTCGCCCGCTGATGTCGGGGCCAGGCGTAGGCCGGCGCATTGCGCGGACTTGCTGGCTGCATTGCTAGGAACATAGACCTATGACAGGCCCTGACGCGGCTGTAGAGGGGATGGAGACGTATTCGTGTTAATCATAATAGGGTGAGGAAATCTCTGCGGGGCGTTATAAGAAGGGCGTTGGCTACTCTTCGAATCGTTAGAAGGAGGTGGTGTATCTCTTACAGATGGTTAGATTAGGCAAATTTGTCCGAGACAGAAAGGAACGAGGATTGCGAGAGTAGCCGGTTAAGGGGTGGGGTGAGGTGATACTATACTGTTTGCAGCATCTCATCATGGTGGGTGGCTGGTACACGACAAGGATACGGGGCTGAGTGGGAGCGTTAAGTGGGCGTGGCCGTGGAGGTTAGGTTGGCGATGAGTGTGCAGTGGTGCTTGTGAGGTGTGTGTGTGTGTGTGTGTACGTCGGGTGCTGTGTGTGCTGCGTCTGTGTGTATATGTTGGTGTGTGTGTGTGTGTGTGTGTGTGTGGCGTGTGGAACTGTGCGTGGGTGTGTGTGGTGCGTGTGCGTGTGCTGTGTGTGAGAGAGAGAGAGAGAGTGTGTGGTGTGTGAGAGAGAGAGTGTGCTGTTGTGTGTTTGTGTGTGTGTGTGTGTGTGTGTGCTGTGTGTGTGTGAGAGAGAGACCAGTGGACTGTGTGTGTGGGCGCGGGTGACTAGGTTAGGTTGGCGTGCAGTGTGCAGTTGTGTGTGTGAGTGTGTGCCGTTTTCGTGTGTGTGTGTGAGAGAAGAGTGAGAGAGAGAGAGTGTGTGTTTTGTGTTGTGTGTGTAGTGCGCTGGATGTGTGTGTGTGACGTGGTGTGGTGCTGTGTGCTGTGCGGTTGCTGAGACGGAGAGAGAAGAGTGTGTGGTGTGTTTAGGTTTAGGTTAGTAGGTGGAGTGTGCCCGTGAGTCGTGTGTGTGAGTGTTGGTGTGTGTGTATGTGTGAGAGAGTGTGAGAGAGAGAGAGTGTGTGGTGTGTGTGTGCGTGGCGCTGCGTGCGTGCATGCGTGCGTGCTGGTGTTGTGTGTGTGTGTTGTGGCGCGCGGGCTGCTGCCGATGCGCGCGCGCCGCGTGTTGTGGTGTGTGTGTGTGTGTGTGTGTGTGTGTGTGTGTTGTGGTGTGTGTATGAGTCATGCCTGTTCGATGCGCAATGTCTATTGAGAAGAAAGTAATCTTTCGTTAAACAGTTTATTAAACGGTTGTGAATAGTGACGTCATAAAGGCCTTCTCATACGATACCTTATGGACGTCTCCTTCTTCTTATCTCACACCGTGACGGTCTTCTTCGTTCTATGGCTTCTATTATTCGAGAGGGAGAGAAAGAGAGATACCAGGACTAGGGAGGAAACACACAGAGCAGGAGAGAGAGACGATAAAACCCAATGGAGAAGGAAGAGGGTGAAAAAGGGAGGGGAAGGGGAGAAAGGGGGGAAGGGAAGAAACAAAGGCAGAAGGAAGGGGAAAAGAAAGGGAAGAAAGAAAAGGGCGGGGGAAGGAAGGAAAAGGGAGGGAAAGCGGGGAGAGGGGGAGAGCGGGGAGAGAGAGAGAGAGAGAGAGCGAGAGAAAGAGACGTCAGATAGGGAGAACGAGACAGAACAGAGAGAGGGAGAGAGACGAGAGAGAGAGAGAGAGGAGAGTAGAGAGAGAGAGAGAGAGAGAGAGAGAGAGAGGGGGAGAGAGAGAGAGGAGAGAGAGAGAGAGACAACAGAGCAGAGAGAGAGAGAGAGCAGAGAGAGAGAGAGAGAGAGCAGACGAGAGAGAGAGAGATGAGAGAGAGGAGAGAGAGAGAGGTGATACGTAAACTAGTATGAGAATCTCACATGATGGGTGGGTGTACACGACAAGAGCTCGGGCTGAGTGAGAGGTTAAGGTGGGGTGCGTCGGGAGGTTAGATGGGTGGGTTAGGTTGGTGAGTGGGTTAGGTACGAGGGTGGGAGGTTAGGTGGGTGGGTGGTAGGTTAGGTGGGTGAGTGAGAGCTACGTGGCTGAGTGAGAGGTTAGATGGGTGGGTGGTTTAGGTGTGTGGGAGGTTAGGTCGGTGGTTGGTTGGTTGGGTGGTGTTAGGTAGGCGGGTGGGAGGTTAGCTGGGTGTGAGGTTAGGTGGGTGGGAGGTTAGGTAGGTGGGTGGATGGGAGGTTAGGTGGGTGGGTGGGTGGTAGGTTAATATTGGTAGGCTAATTAGGTGGGTTGGTAGTACAAGGCACGAGGTACGGAGCTGAGTGAGAGGTTAGGTGGGTGGGTGGGTTGGAGGTTAGGTGGATGGGTTAGGTGGGTGGGAGGTTGTGTTGGCGAGCATCACTAAATGAACAAGTTAGGCCGCGCGTGAGTGAGTGTTGCACTTAGTTCGGCTTGCTGTTCACACGCCGCATTGTCAAAACCCGCCGCCGGCGAAATTCGACTGTAATTGAACATGGCCGCCGTTAAGGGAAGCGCCGGGGCGTGCGTGTTTAAAGCGCAATTAACCAGGCCCGACCACTCGATCTTTTTTGAGTAGATAACACGCCTGCGTCACGCGTCAACTGACGGCGCGGCTGGCTCGTGACAGGGACGTACGGGGAGATGATTGTAGCTGTGTGTCTCTCTCTTACACGCCCACCCCCTAGTGAACACACGTGCACGCATTCACCCCACTACACACACAAACACATACACACATACATACATGCATACACACACACACACACACACACACACACACACACACACACACACACACACACACACACAGCACGCATGCACGCACGCACGACATTCTCCGTATATATATAAATATATATACGTCTACTACACACTAACACATGCGTCTGCCTACGGCTTTCACCCACGTCGCTTCCTTTAACCCTCTAAATATACATGTCTCTACATTTCTTACACACGCCCCCTTAAACACAGGCATCTACATCTCTCACACTTCCCCCAAACATACATCCCTACATCTTTCGCCCCCTAAACACGCGTTCCTACATGTTCAAACACGCAACTAGCTTCCACCACATTCGACTTACTACATATCTCTCTCACATCTCCCCATCGCGCGCCTATCTTCACGATTTCCCTGTCACATCCCTATCAAGAGTACATAATAGAGATTATCTCTAGTATCTCTATTATCTCTATCTCTTATCTCTTATCTATCTATATCTATATCTATATCTATATTATCTATATCTATTATCTCTATTATATATCTAGATAATTTATATTATGTACTTTTGATACCCATGCTATTATACGTAGCTCCCCCCCCCCCTACACATTTTCCATCCCATATCCCTATCCAGCATTCCTTTTCCAACATACCCAATTAAAACAATCTCATACTATCTCCCGCATGCAACTACACACATCCTTGAACCCTTACCACTCCCTCTTGCTTCGCGGCCCACCCCCCTCTTCATCCCTCCTCACACTTGCCTTCCCCACACCCCATCCTTCTCAATTCCCCGCCTTCCGCAGCCTGTCCTAGGATAGGGCCTGGCGATTTAGATAGATATCTTTATTAAAACTAACCCGATAACGTTTCCAAAAACACTCAGCCGCAGTGCAAAAAAAATCAACACTGTCACGCCATCCGGTTTAGCCCCCACCACCCGGCACCAAGCGCACACACACACGCGCGCGCGCACACACGCTTTCTCTAGTAGTATAGCCGATCGGCGAGTAGATGGGAAAGCGGAGAACGGAGCAAAGAATAACACGTCATATGTCGATGACGGTGATGCTGTCTAGCACGCGCAGGGCGGTGCTCTGTGGTGGGGCCTGGGGTACTCTGGTGGCACTTCACCGTGCAATCTTTACGCGCCACTCGCTAGTTCTTCTGTTGCCTGTTTGTTTTGAGTTCCCGTCCGCGTGGCCCGACATGTCTGGGAATGTTCCTGCCTACTTCTGAGCGTCGGTCGACGTTCCAGCAGCCCGCTGTAAACATGCTAAAAAAATTGGTTCGGAATCCAGATTCTAACTCGGTCCTGACGATGTGTACGTTGCGAAACTTATCGTGAATCCGCTGTAAATGACTGTTTGTTACACTAAACCCTGATTGGTTATTGAAGCCACGTGACCTTGTCTGTCATTCAAGAACTTTAGTTTTACGCAGTTGGCGAGGAGTCTGGGCGAGTCAATTATCATTGTTGTTGTTGTTGTTGTTGTTGATGTTATTATTATTGTTATTGTCGTTGCTGCTGCTACTGTTGTGCTGCTGCTGCTTCTCTCTCACGATGTCTTCATCTCCCGATGTTTTTCAGCACTCTCCCATCTCAATCGCCATAGTACGTCTATGAGCAATACGCCAAAACCGTCCTATTTTTGCTAAAAATAAATGCGTGGGTATAGCTGTTGTCGGCTGTCTTTTCCAGGTCGCCGTGAAGATTATAGACACGGAGAGAATCAAGGAGGAGTACGTGAGGCAGAATCTGCACCGTGAGGCGCGCATCATGAGACAGCTGAGGCATCCAAACATCGTGAGACTCTACGAGACGCTGAAGGTACACACGAGAGAGAACGAGAGAGAGCGAGAGAGGGAGAGAGGGAGAGGGATAAAAAGAGAGAGAGAGAGAGAGAGAGAGAGAGAGAGAGAGCACGTGAGAGAGAAGAGCGAGAGAGGAGGAAGAGGACGTAAAAAGGAAGGGGCGGGGAGCGATAAAGAGAGCGAGCGAGCGAGAGAGAGAGAGAGAGAGAGCAATCATTCACCTAGCTTCATTATCACAGCGGCGTCGTATTACAGGCGGGAGTTCTCTACTGCCTCGTCACCGAGTACGCGCCGGGAGGCGACCTCCTAACACACATAAAGGCGCAGACTGAGCGCCGGCTGTCTGAATCCCAGGCACGCGTGTTCTTCCTCCAGCTGCTCTCTGCCATGCAGTACATGCACAGCCGCGGCGTGATTCACAGGTGAGCCGCTGGATGGCGCCACCTGCAGCTCGCTGCCGGGGGAAGCCGTGGGAGAGACATCGTGGGGCGGTGTTCATCACTCACTGATAATGATGAACATGAGATAGAGACTGGGGAGGGAAGAGAGAGAGAGAGAGAGAGAGAGAGAGAGAGAGAGAGGGAGAGAGAGAGCGACGCGAGAGGGCGTAAAAGGATAGAGAGAGAAACCAGCGATCGACACAACGCTGCATGAAACACACGCATCAGCAAGTTACCGCTATACGCCATTCAAGCCCTACCACACAATCCTCTCAATACCTCACGCCACAACTCACACACTCAATACCTCACCCCACAACTCACACACTCAATACCCCACCCCACAACCCACACACTCAATACCCCACCCCACAACCCACAGCTCAATACTCTACCCCACAACTCACACACGCAATACCCCACCCCACAACTCACACACTCAATACCCCACTCCACAACCCACACACTCAATGCTCCCTCCATCACATCCACACACTCAATGCTCCCTCCATCACATCCACACACTCAATGCTCCCTCCATCACATCCACACACTCAATACCCCACCCCACAACCCACACACTCAAT